>NW_021635442.1:40000-62988 GCF_004799145.2 Neltuma alba | reverse complement strand
CACCCCAGTGGCGTTCTGACGGTCGACAGTTTCTTCAGGGAGAGCGGTGAGACATCTTCTGTCACACCCGCGTATCCGAAACGCTTTGCGAACTCAGCTGCAACCAGTAGACGACGAATGAGAGACTTGTGTTAAGATATCTTAACACAAACCGGCCCAAGGGCCGACTGGTACACCCGGGCTACGTCTGGATCGGTAATGAGAACATCATCACCCAGTACAGCGTATCCTGTGAACGTAACCCCAGGCCTAACTTGTTCTGCCGCCCACCACACCAACAAGTGGTGCGAGAAGGCAAACAGTGGCCAAGAGCCGTAATAACCTAGAGGTTGACCAGCCACAAAAGAAATTGTGGAATACCGTCTTACAAACGGTATTTCAAACAAATTCGTTGCCAACGTACTGTTAACAACAGACGAGGCAAATGACCGGTCAAACAATAGGGCCACTATTTCAAAAAGATACAGAAGCGACCAACGATCAGTGGCCGACTTAAGATCAAAACGGAAACAGTGGCTGCTTGGAATTAAGCGAACCCGAGGAGCCGTCTGATTAAATGTACCGTCCATGGGAATGCGCTTCAATACAGACGCAAACCATAAATGGACAGGACGGAGTAACCTCTGATTGAAAGAATTACCAATAGCAAAGATACGACGCTTGCCTGCTCCCTCAGTTGCCTTCGGCCGGAAGACTTCAAAGAACTCAGCGATTTCACCTTAGAAAGGCCTCTTGGCTTGGGTTCAGACTCTCCACTTCCTCGAGACAGGTCCTCTTCAGGGCGATACCTTCTCTTCCTTGACGCTGCCACAGCGGGATAGAATATCAATAGGGTGGACTATCCATACAGGCTTCCAACCACTCTGTCACTCAACTAAAGTTTTGGGAACCGTAATCAACCTTTTTCAACTGCCCTTCCCCCGAGGACCTAGTTTCACTGAGACGAAGGTGGGAATAGCACCAACCTCACCGCCTATAAAAAATGTCCACCATGGGTTTCCAAGTGCAGTGGGAGAGGGAAGCAGCCTTAGAGTCTTTTCCGCATCGGAGAAGTCTTGTCATCTCCTCTTTCGACTTAGGAACTTTTTCCCGTATAGCCACTAGTGTCAGCAGAGAAGAGTTAATGTCCTGTCTTTTAAAGGCAGGAGAAAGGAAATAGGTGAGGCGAAGCCGGGTAGCTTTGTTTAAGCCAGGGTTTTGCTTTCACACCCGTAATAGAGGCGACCGAAGGGAGGAGTAGCCCGGAATAACCCTTCATAAAGAGACCGAAGCCAGTGAGTTGTAAAGGCTTTTACTATGTCTTTACTATTAAGAATAATAAAATGAAATAAAATACTTTAAAAGCTGTAAAGGACCTGTAAACAAGAATTTACGAGTAATAGTTAAACCTAATTTAGGTTAGGTTGAAGGATAAGAAGCTGCAACTAGAACATCCTTAATAGTTGAACTGCTCCGGCCAGTCCTCGCCCTTCCGGCTTTATTGTTGTCTTTTTGCGTTTGTAGTTCCTGTTGGGTTCCCCCAGCATGAGCTATCAAAGGCCAATAAAGCCGGGATCCTGTGCCGGCATTCAGCCACGAACAAAGGACGGGGAGACAGGATTCATTGACTCGAACCACTAAACGAGGAACTGCTACAACACCAACAGCAGCGGTTGCTGATTCAATTGGCATTGACATAATAAGAAGATTTCGTTATATCTCCCTCCTTTGATTGAGAAAGTCTTTAAGCCGGCTTCCACGTAGCTAGACCGAAATCGAAGCGAAGGCAGTCTTTCTTCCGGAAGCAGAAACTAGAACAATAAAGACAAGAGAGATAGCTTGAAGCCTAAGACGGATAACTTCAATAGTGGAATTCCCTGATCTAAATTCACTAGTGGAATTTCCGTATGATAGTCACCCTTTTCTCACTACTCTGGGATGAGCTCTGACTGGTAATAGGATTATTGGCTTTAGAATAAGTTTCGAACAGATAGCCCGCCAGACGGGCATGCAACCTCAGACGCGCATTCCTTTCCCGTACCCGTAGCCCTTACTCCGGCTTACGTTCGAGCTACTACACTACGTAACCTATCCCGCTTTGTTAATTGTGTTAAGTATAACTGGGATTGTTGTAGAATGTAATCACAATGCACCATGGGAGTGGCAGTAGCTCCCTGTTGCATTGCATGAGTTCGAAGCTGTTATTGCCTGTTGTAACTCTTTATATTACTCTCCTCTGGAGGGTGGTACTCTAGCTTTTACCCCCAATCTATCTGGTATGGCTACCAGGTGGTTTTGCTTCTTTGTTGGTGATCCAACCCCTTCTGTGCCGGCTGAGACAGTAAATGATGGACATAGCTTAGTCAACAAAGCAGCCCTTGACCTTAACTTGGCTCCAGGATCTGTGCTTGGGAAGAGAACTCTCATTAATGACTTGGATGCGGCCAATAAGAAGCTCAAGACTCAAGATTCTTCTCAGACCTCATCCTTCTCGTCTGCTGATGCTACCTCAAAGATGTTGCTGTCTGGAATGGCTAAGGAAGCGGCCAACTTAAAGCTTCCCGCCTATGAGACCTAGTTGCTCGTATCGGCTATTACCTCCAAAGCTAGTCGCTCGTCTGCGCCTGCACCTACAGCAAAGGGAACTGAATGGAAGTCCCGGTACGCTCATTATTAAAGGTCTTACTTCTTTTAGAAGAACAGCCCTGTCAACTAGTTAGGCTTCTTAGTAAGCGTAGGACTGATACGAAAAAAAGATTATCCACTGTAAAATAGACTGACTGGCTCATTTGCTCTATGACCGGACTGTAACTATCCCGAAGGGGAAAGAGTCAAAGCTCCGAGAATTCATTCCTTCTTATTTCCCCATAGAATAAGAATAATAAGAAAGATAGTTTGAATTACTGAAGTTAAGTGACCAGCTAATAAGGCGAGAATCAGAATCAGTTCATTGAAAAATCTCATTTCAGTCAGGTAACTAAAAATAGAACTCTATAGATTGAGTGAAGTGAGCCAATCCCTATTGGGCCCGAGCGTTAGTAAGAGATAGTCTCGCTATGGTAATCAGAAGATATTTACGCCCAGGAGATGGAAATAAATCAATCTAGTAATCACCTACGGTACTAAGATCAGGGAAGAAGAAGACATTCAGTTGAAATAGGACAGTGACCAGAGATAAAGACTAAGCTATTCCATCTGTTCTGTAAGAAGAATATGATATCCCGAGACTAAAGAAAGAAATAAATCATATTCTTTACCCGGGACAGAGAAGACATTCAGTTCAGTTACAATAGTCAAGTTCTGTAATCATTACTTCAGTACGGATTATAGACTTGTTCTCATTAACTGAATTACGATCCTATAATTCCGGATTATTTTCCTTACAGCTTAGGCGGATAGGCACTCCCGGCCACCGTTAAATAGGTTCCTCCTTCACTCATAGTCAGAGCTTACTAGGGATAGGTCAATGATTGATAGTAAGATTGAAAGAAAGAAGGAGGAGGATTCACTTATTTTTTATTTGATTCATACCCGGCTCAAAGCGTAAAGGCTTTTCCTGATTAAGGAAGAAGCCTAGAAGGCTGAACTCTGAACTAAGCCCAAAGGCTAGATCCCATCCCACTTCGAACTTTATGTTTGAAGCACGTTGGCATTTGATTTTAACCAGAAAGAGGGAAACCCGGTAAAAGGCTTGCTTCTTTCTTGATGGTTGAACGGAACCAAGCCCAAGCTGACTCGAGCAATTCACTTCTTTTTCACGGATGAGATTCATTTGAAAATCCCTGATCTGACTAAATAGGAAATGAACTGAAAGCGGGTCTGGTATAAATAGCTGATACCACTGTCACTCCTGTTCTTAAAGAGTCGACAGCGCTTTAATCAGAATAAGCTCTTCTCTTTGCAATTTAAGAAGAAGAGCTTGTTTTCAAGCTGTTAGAATGGCGTGTGACAGAAAAGGAAGCAATAGCATTAGCAGTAGGAGTAGGATGAGCACTAGGCTAAGGCTTAGAAGTCGCTAGCTAGATGTCGCGTCTGAGGGTGTAACATTGATTCGCGTCTTACTTAGGTTTTGCCCTTCGAGGCATAGCTCAGGAAGGGCTCCAGCGTTTATTAAGAAATGTTGTTTGCCTTTCTTTTCTTGGTTTAAAAAAGATCTTTTAGAGGTTTCCCCGGAATAAGGACTGAAAGCTTTCTTCGCTACATGGGAGCAAGTCTGTTGTGCGTGGCTCTTTCAAAGAATAGCTGTTAGAGAAGAGATAGATCTTACGTAAGCCAAAGGCTATGAGGAATGCTTCAACAACTCCCCCCGAGGGGGACTGGAGGCGGTTAACGTACATAATTCCATATCGTATCTTTCTGGAAGATCTTAGTTAACTGCAAGCTAGTTAAGATTTTTCCTTGATCTTTAAACAGTCTCCCAAAGTGACAAGGACTCAGAAGGAGAGAATGCCCAGAGACAAGAGAGACACTAGTAGGTAAGATAGAGAAAGACGAGAACTGATTAAGCTAAACGGATAACACGGATATAAAAAGCATTCTCCTGTCGTTTGTCGACAAAGAAAAATGGAGAAGCTTATTTCGAAATTCCTGCTATCCTGGTTATCAGAGATACACTCAATAAGATAAGGTACTTAGGGTAGAGAACGAGTAGGCAAAAAAGCGGAAGTTATTACGAATGGAAATAGCGCTTTGAGTTCTCTTCTCGTATCATTAGATGCCAACATAAGATGACTGGGAAGCTAAAGCTAAGTCAGCTAGTCGTCTTTCACAGACACGAAAGATTGGTCAGGAGGTTAGTGTTGTGTAATAGCCTGATACTATATTCTTAGTGCTGAGTCTAGGGCCTCAAGCGAATCCTGCTTTTTGACAGGTTGATAGATACTATAACAAAGAGTGTCCGTTAGCAAATCATACTCATAACCGGAGAGTACAAATATCAACTAACTTGAACTGGCGACTGAACAGTCTGATGTCTCATAATTCTATGCCGTTGCGTAATAGAAAAGGATACCTAGGCTTCATCAGATGCTGAAGCTGCCTCGAATGTTTTGGTCTTAACCCTTCTTCTTGTTCAGAAGCAACTAAGCTAGTTAGCCAATTCGTACCTCTGGCGTTGGGAAGCGGAGATCGCCCCGATTGATTCTTCGTCAATCAAGTCGAGAGTTGGTATCAGGCCGGGAAAACAGATCAGCCATAGGCTTTATTTGAAAATCGAGTTTTGAGTTGGAGAATAGAGTTCAAACACCATTGACATTATATGTCTGAGCCCCGTCTATCTCTCCTTCAGTTCAGGGCTTCTCCCACCACAAAAGCAGTCAACCGCGGAGAGAGAAAGAAGGAATTTTTCCTGGAAGGGTACTCGACCCAGAAAAGTAAAATGCCCCTGATAGGACTTTGCCCACTGAACCACCGGAAAGAGAGGATGGAACCTGATATGAATAAGAGGTGTGGGCTATGAGGGTCCTAGGCGAATGGGAATAGACCCCAACCAAGATAACCTCGCTACACGACTTCGAATACTTCAGAGCTTCCCTTAGGGGCTTACACTAATGAGGAACTGAACTCGCTGCCAACAAGAAAGAAATTTCTTGCTTCCGGTACAAGAACTCAAGCAAAACAAAAAGCACGGTAGCGTAAGGGAGGACAGAATCAACAGCAGCCAAGGCGCTTAGAACAATGGGAGCAAGACTTCCAAATCTGCCCGCCATAGACGAAGACTGAGCCTCTATATTCTATTAAAAAAGTTTTTTAGAGGATCATCACTCTGATCACAGATAAACGAGATTCGATCATGTAGCAAGCGGGCTTCATACCTAAAAAGGCGTGTAGTCGGTTACTACACTCCCGCCTAGCCGTAACCAGCATGAAATATTGGATCTTCTCCCACAATAAACGTCTGGAAGAGAGAAAGCCTCCATCTTACCAGGGAGCCGGCCGTGCTTTTGCCCGAGTGGCTACTTCTTTCGCGAGTGAAAAGCTCGTTTCTTCCTTGCTTTCAAGGTTTTGGCATTCGAGGAAATGGGTCAAACAGGGGAGGAATTTACGCAAAAGCGGTGTAGTGTTGACTCGGAAAAAACAATTTAAATTAAACACGACCTTTCTGAGGCTCTGATCTGAAGAGGGTTTTAATGAATTCGAGAAAAACAGCACATTATGGCTACGACCAGCTAAATAAAGATCACTGTCATCTCACGAGTTGGATTCGAACCACATTACTTAGCAGTGAACTGTCCTGCTAATGCTAGCCTTACCCTGCAGTGAAGTTTCTTCCTTCCCTAACTCATTATAGCTCTAGACAGAAGACTAGTACCTTGCACTTGCCTCTATCTCTAACAACATGGCTAAAAGTGAGATGATACCAGGGAAAGTTCAACTACTTCTATTGGCTCTAAGCCTAGTTCTTCAAAGCAAGGCAATGAAATGGATTTAGCAAGACTAGCATTCATACCCAGTGTTTGCAATTGAATCAGCTCTATATAATTATAGAATATATATAGACTATATACTATAAGAATCGGTACCCTTGTAATTGTACAGGCTCCTATAGCAATAACCTATTTTTGTTCAGGCATTAGCTCATCTAAAGAAGTAGCCATTTTGACTGTGCCTGCTGTTAGCTGTTAAAAGGAGGTCTGCTTGTCTAGGACTCGATCGCGATCAAAGTCGAATCGTGATCCTATTAATGAAGCAAAGCAAGAACTGGTACCATAGATAAGCTGGAGAGTATTGACCAATTTGAAAGATCATTTAATGTAGTTGAAATAACTGAATTTTGGGTTGTTCGATCAAGTAAGGGAAAGTCAATGGAATTCAGAACTGTCTCAATGTTTTTTTTATTGTCTAAATATTCAAGAATTAAAACTATTCTAATGCTCCTTTTCGCCATGAACCAACAATTAGGATAAGCACGAAAATGAAAGCTTCTTTAAATACGGATACCCCTAAGACATCGAAAATCATTGCCCATGGATAAAGAAAAACATCAAAGACAAGAGCAAACATATAATAACGGATTCGAAATTGTAACCAAGCATCGCCCATTCCCGATTCATAACTAGAAAGTGTCTCCGCCCCGGGGCTAAAGCACATACATATAGAGAGGTGCAGCGGTATTTGATTGTCATAATAACGTCATCCAATCAACTACCCCTCTCTGACTCCGCGTAGTCCGACCCCTCCAAAAATGGATGTGAAATCCCTGTAGCGCAAGGAACCTGCGCTAGCGGATCAAGTCACAAGCTTATAGACCCCCCGCCTTATTGATTCTCTTTACAGGACGGTAGGAAAGGAAGTTCCTTTTTCTAATTGACACAAGCCTATTGATTGAGTTCGTAACCCGGGTCACTGAACTACTAGAACAGGAGACTAGAGTATTTCGACAAGATCAGCCCGCATTCGAAATAGTTACGAAAGCCGGAGATCATTAGTAATTTCGTTCCCAGGAAGTCTAAAGCTAGTCAAGTTTTTATGTAGAAAGCAAGGAAGCTGCAAGAAAACCAACTCTCTTGACGCCCTCGTGAGACAGCTAGGGAAGAAATGCAAAACGGTCAGCTTGGCTGGAAGCTATAGAAGGTATAGTCGTATAAATAGGCTGTCGTTACTAGTTAGGAAAGCTCCTCAATGCCAATGCCCAAATCCCTTCCGACTGAGGGCAGCCGTAGAAGAGATTATGATCCGAAGGAAGCAATGCCTTCTAATTGAGTCTGATCCTACTCCCTTAAGGTAGACAAAACTAATAAGAAATCCAATAACCCTGGCTTTCGCCCCTTAGATGAAATGCTAATTCTCTTCTCTCCTCTTTAGGAGGTCTTACAGAGGGTCTTTACTTAACTCGACCTCTAAGCCGTAGAATAGAAGATGATCGCTACTTATAATGAAATGTCATAGAAAGTCTAATTATCTCGTCTCTTCCCGGAAGAGACTATTTAGTAGTTAGAATCCCATCCCGACCTGAGAAGGGGGAGCATCCTCTATCTATGGAGATAGTCAGTTGAAAGCCTCCTCTCTTACTGGTCCCCTCTCTTCTCCCGGAGTAAGAAATGCAGTTTCCGATTCAGACTCTTTTCCTGTTACACGTAAAGAGATTGATTGAATTACTCTTTCGCATGTTGTTCAAGAGATAAGGCAGCAAGCCAGTAATCTTCCGACTTAGGAAAGCCGTAAAGAAGTCTTTCTTTTTAAAGGCTCTCTGCCAGGCATTACGAAGGCCAAAATCAGCCTCATTCCTCACCTCTTGTAGGCAAGGAAGAGGGAAGACTTATAGTTTGAGGAGTTAGTTAGGACTTAACTTCTTCTATTTAGAGTTACGAAAGCAGGACTTAAGTAATAGCCAGGAGATAAGTCATAGCTTACTTTTTCTCTTTGTGTGAATCAAGCCCTTCCGAAGCTAGCAAAGAATTGATTGTAGTATGATTTGTACAGTTACCGGGTAAATTGTTAACAAGGAAAGCAAGAACTCTTCTATTGTTCTTGCATTACAGTCCGGACTGAAGTTGGAAGAGAAGTTACAGTTGTCCGAAGTTCCATTTTAGAAGGAAATCAAACTCATGGATTTCTTCTTAGTTACCTCTTCTTTTCTTAGTCTTAGGAGAACTGGATTGCACCAAGATGACCGATTTGCTGCTTCGGCAGAGGGGCTAGTCTCAATCGAGTAGGGCGTCTAACTGCTTAAAGGGGAGCGAAGGGATTAGTAAGTGATGAAATGGGTGTAGTCAGATCAGACGCTTTCCGAGCCTAAGGCTTTTCTTTCGTCCGTCTTCTATTTAAGGCATTAGTTAGACGGCAAAAAGACATTAATCTTCCTGAACGACTTACCTCTGCCCTCTGGGACTTCTTTCCGGGTCGAGTTAAGTTAATAAATAAAGAGGGCTATTCACCAGAAGGATGGAGACTAAGCCAAGCGAAAGAATCAGACTTTGCTTTCTTCTTCCAGGCTTAAGGACTGGTATCAAGAAAATCTTAATTGTAAACTGCAGCTAGAAGATCTAGAGAGAAAGCCAAGCAAGGTCAAGTAGCTGATTCAATAGTAAGTTACCGGATCACGGTCTTAGTCCGATCAGAGGCGGGAATATCCTGTTGATCAGTTAGAAGCTAAGGGAGAATCTAACGGCTTTTCTTTCCGGGAGTGTAAAGTCCCCAAAGGTTCTTTGCAAGACAATGTCATTTTTCGGCTCTACTTCTTATATGAATCAAATCATATGCTGGAAAGCCATATCTGAGACACTTCTTTCCTATCTCTGTATAAAGATCGTAGTGCTTTCCTGCTCACTCTCCGGCTTCGTAGTGTGAAAGCCTTCGCATTCCTCTCTTCCCTGCATTAAGGGCTATCTAAATTAAGGGCTTTACCTGTTAGCCCGCTTGCTTGTAAAGAACACTACTACTTCTTACTAAGTCCTCAAGCTCTTAATCTTCTGCTTTCGTCTCTAGGAGTGAAGTCGGGATTACCCTGTAAGGAAGATTAATGGAATCAGCGGGTTTTAGAAGAGAATCCAAGGAAGTTGGCAGATCTGGGTTTTGGCCTTCTTTTCTTGTGGTCTTATCTTTCGTAGCCTTCTCTTAGTCTTCCGGGGAACGAAGTCTAATTAGACTGGTCCTACGAATGCATTCTTTAGTCAAGCAAAGAGGAAGCTAGCAGGTATGACTTCCTGGCTGTCTAAGTAAGGGATTCACCAGAGAGGGGTATTGGAATGGGAGAAGGGGCATTTTGGCCCAACTAACTAAAAGACTTGACTTTCCTACCCGATCTGTAAAGGACCTTCGATGAGATTCTAAGTCCGCGGTAACTACTCTTTCGAATGACTGATTTACGGCTGCTGACTTAGACTTCTTTCCTGCTTATCTACTAAAGCCTGTAACTCAATCGAAAAGGGATGCTAGCAGGGATAAGGCACGAAGGCAGTCAGACTTCTTTCGAACTTCTTACCAACAGAAGGAAGCTATGACTTCATTCAACTGCTTACGGCGGGGACCTTTAAGCCTTTTTAGTTAGGCTTTGATCCAATAAGGGTGTAAGAAGAGAAAGACTAGTTCGGGGATGATAGTCAGCAAAGGTAAACATCTTCTTATCTAAGGACTTCGGATCAGATGAAATAGTGAGTTCACGGGGACTAGGTCCTAAAGGCCCCTGGCTTAATGGATTGATTCTTCTATCCGCCTTCCCTAACTCCATATTAAAGGGATGCTCTAGGACTGAAGTGGGGAATCCCAATTGGTCACGAGAAGGCGTCAAGTCTGCTATTTCGTCTCATTCAGAATCTCAAGACTTCATGTCAACAACAAAGTCAACTACATCCTTTACTCCACGATCTGGCTTAGCGAGAAAACGGAAGAATTAGTACAGTCTGAGCCGTCAGCCAATAGAGTAGCTTTCTTCGTTGCTGCCAGATCTTCCAATGCTAAATCAACTGCTACAGCAATTCTTAAGGGCGGGATGGTAACTCAATCTCTATAGGGAGCAGCTCCTCCTCTATAGGCCTTTTCCTCAGTCAATTCCCGGATCAATGACTTGGGACTAGTAGGTTAATCACAGGGATGAGCTCAAAAGCGAGATGTAGTTATCTGGTGCTGCCCGATCTCTAAGTGTTGTTCTGACATGTGTGCGATTTAGCAACATAAATCTTTTGTTCTATATCCGCTCCGACTCCTTCTTTCTTTAACCGCTTGACCTATACCTAAAAGCCCTACCGTCAAGGTTTGGAACTAATGGAGGAGGTCTACTTAGGCCCGCAGGAGCCAATTCTGTTGATGGAAGGGCAGCTGCTTCAACCGAAGAATGGGATGAATTAGTTCTATCCTTGGTCTTTTCTAGCGGATTGTATCCTGAAAAGACATCCATGAATGAAAACAATTTAAGGTGAGTTATGTCAAAAGGTCTCCTCTAATGAGGATTCTGGTGCCCCTTCTCGTCTCGAGTTGAGGTTGCTAATGTCCCCACCTTCGCCCGCTTTTAGAAGTGGATTCGAACCACTGGACTCTATTTTCTGAGGATACATTGATTCTGTTCAGCCGTTACCATTCTATATGCCTTTTCCGCCTTAAAGCCCTTCTCCCGGATAGGAAATGTATGCAAACGATGCAGGAATCGAAGTTGAGTGATTCAGTAAGATAGAAGAGCAATTGACTAGTTTGTTTCCGTCTTTCCTACAGGTTGACCGATTCAGCTCGGCCAATTGAGACAGATAGGGAGCATGCCATTCAAGGGCTGGTTTTCCTATTTATTTGAAATCTTATCCCGTCGTCACCTTGTAAAAGCTAATGCTACACCCAATTCTTATTTATTAGGACCAACCGGCACACAAACGGGTGAACCCACCTTGTCTAAGACGCGAAGGAACGAACATTTGAAAGAGATGGTGACAAACAAGGAAATCGGCGCATTTGGCTCTACCTCTCACGCCAAACCATCGTGGTTGGAACTTGTTTCAATGAATAAAATTACCAGAATGACCAAAACATCTCTTCCTGAACAGGCCCAGAGGAAATACAATCATTGAAGTCGTCCCCGGCAATCATCTTTGAAGTGACACAACAGACTATGACTAGACATCTCGAGGAATCCACGCTTCTCACATCTCGTAAACAACTATACATCTTGGAAGCAAAGGCCAGGAGCAAAGGTATATACCCCTGGTCAATCCACAGTCAATCATCCAGCAACAGATTAAGTAGTCGAAAAAGCAGTAGACATTACAGAAGTTGAGAAGGCGCTTTCTCTTAACTCAGCATGGTCATACAATAAGAATAAGAAGTTGGCTATTCTCAGGTCTGGGCTGGGTATCCATATTAGGTTAGGGAGTCAACAAATCCCAGTCATAAAGGACAAGAAGAAATCGGACCAGAAATGGAAGAATGCCTATCACACAGATGGACAGCATTCTAAGGCCCTAAATAGAAGGAAATGAACTGATTCTATGGAATTTGTATTATTAGCCTTCGTGACGTGACCAATACCTTAAGCTCACTTCACTAGAGCGAATACTGATCCGTTTTCTTTATATCCTTCTTCTGGGCTACTAGTATTTAGTGGTATCGGTTGAAACCCTTAGCAGTCGAGATCTTATAACCTTACCCTTAGTTGAACACTCAGCGTCTTCAATTCCTCGCCGTCAGTCCTGTCGAGCGATTTCATACCATAGCTAACGAGGGAAGCAATATTAAGTCTTAATCTTTCCCTAGGTAGAAATACCATAGTGGCTTTCGGTCAATCATGGTGCGAAGCGAAACAAATTCCTTCCCTTGCCGTGCAACTGCAGCAGAGATGGGCCTATTCTCATCCGGTTGGAGCCAATCCTACTCTAGGTCCCTACTGGCACCGCAACAACTTCTTGTTCCCGGTCCCAAACGCCTACTCAAAACGTTGAGGGGGTAGCCGTCAAAAAAAATGAATTCCCGAAAGGGTCCAATAAGACTTGACTTCCTTTTGAGTAATAAAGGGACGGACGGGCTGAGACTCCTAACTCCCAATGCAAGAGCTGGAATCTAAATGAGGGGGAGGGTTTCGAAACGCATTGAACCACCCAATCAAATGAATCGTAACATTCGTAATGATCAACTTTACGGAGCCCTATCGCTCGGTTATATAAGATAGGTCCATCCCAGAACTCAAACTACCTTATATATATCTCTTGCTATAGAAGCACGCATTTCTTCGTCCACAACAGCTGGCTCTTTCAAGCTTTTCTCGTTTATGGATTTGGATTATTATCAAATTTTCGAAACTAGAGAAGTCACTTCTGCATTGTAATTTTCGTTGGACCTGTTTGTCTCTGTAACCCAGAAGAAGACTCTCAAGCTTTCTTTTAGTCATACCCGGAGACAAAAAATGGAACAAAGAATGATAGAAGTTCGAAATCTGCATCAGCTAACTCTTTCCCTCTCATTATGGACATTGATGACTTTAAGGGGGACTTTTCTTTTGATGCATTATTTGGAAACATGGTGAAAGAGCTCCTTCCATCTTTCCAAGAAGAAGCAATAGATTTATTATAAGGACACAGCAACGTCGGTGGGGGTGATTCTTTTCCAAATGGACATAAGCAGGCTCCATCTGATGCAGCAAAGTATGCACAAGCTCTTTCTACTCCCTTATTCCCAGACGTTGAGAAGCTCTTATCTTTGTTCAAGGACTCTTGTAAGGAGCTGGCTGAGCTTCGTAAACAGATTGATGGCAGACTCTACAATCTTAAGAAAGATGTCTCTGTCCAAGACACTAAGCATCGTAAGACACTTGCTGAGCTAGAAACAGGTGTAGATGGTTTGTTTGATAGCTTTGCAAGGTTAGATTCACGTATTTCAAGTGTTGGCCAGACAGCTGCAAAGATAGGAGATCAACTTCAGAGTGCAGATGCTCAACGGGTTACAGCC
This sequence comes from Neltuma alba, assembly GCF_004799145.2. Lineage (NCBI taxonomy): Eukaryota > Viridiplantae > Streptophyta > Magnoliopsida > Fabales > Fabaceae > Neltuma > Neltuma alba. The sequence continues at coordinate 49,647 of NW_021635442.1, read as the reverse complement.
AGTCAAACGATTGAGCTGATAAAGTACTTGATGGAGTTCAACAGCAGCCCAGGCGACCTAATAAAGCTTTCTCCTCTATTTTCTGATGACAGCCGTACTGCTGAGGCTGCTTCGGTTGCCCAAAAATTACGGTCATTTGCTGAAGAAGATATTGGAGGACACGGCATAGCTGCCCCATCAATGATAGGAAATGCAACTGCTAGCAAAAGAAAGATTAGAATTTGCTGTTACTAATCTACAAGAGTATTGCAATGAATTGGAGAATAGATTTCTGGCTCGGTTTGATGCAGCATCACAGAAAAGAGATTTGTCTGAATGTGACAAAATTTTGTCACAGTTCAATAGGGGTACAAGTGCCATGCAACATTATGTAGCAACACGTCCAATGTTTATTGATGTGGAAGTCATGAACGCTGATACTAGGTTGGTTCTTGGTGACGATGGGGCACATGCTAGTCCTAGTAATGTAGCTAAAGGGCTTTCGTCATTGTACAAAGAAATCAAAGATACTGTTCAGCAGCAAAAAAGTGTATTCCTTTCACCCAATGAGGTTATGTCAATTTTAGTTCAGCGAGTTCTAGAGCAGCGAGTCACTGCCCTTCTGAACAAATTATTAGTAAGGCCAACTCTTGTAAATCTACCTTCCGGAAGGTGGACTTCTATTATATCTCATAATTCTAGCAGGAACATATGAAAAGACGCAAGAACTTGCTAGAGATCTACAAGCGATGGGATGTGGAGACTTGGATGTTGAGGGCCTCACAGAGTCTTTGTTTTCAAATCATAAGGATGAATACCCCGACTATGAGCAGGCATCTCTTAACCAATTATATCAAGTGAAGATGGAAGAACTGCGAGCTGAAAGCCAGCAGATATCGGATTCACCTGGAACAATTGGACGCTCAAAAGGTATGAAATCGCTCGACTTCAAGGAGAGGAAAGAAGAGACTATGAGCTCTTCCTATGACTACGAGCAGTAGCTTTAGCGAATTGTTAAATACTTTATCTAAGAACATACAGCGTTCTCGTTATGAGAGATTTATTATCAAGCTCTGGCAACTGCCTACGATGGCTATAATTTGGATTTGCCGGCCTTTCTATGAGCAACTTGTCCTCTAGTCACACGTGCAGGTTTGGCAGAACAACCACCAATATCAATATAGGGGGTATTCATCGCCTCTTGTCTCATCATGAGCTCGCACCAAGTGAAAACACAGGGATTTAGGGTAAGCATTGTCTAGTCTTCTGGTTCTTTCTAGTCATCTCTCCAATGCCAGGGCCAGGCTTTGTTTATAGATCCATTGAAGAGTCTCTCTCCATGCAGGCCTATTGTGTCGGCTGTAGGGGGTTCTTAGGGACCACCACAAGTCTTCCAGCCGTTCTAGATATCCTCGTGCTGATTTGATTAAATGACTTCTTCATATATATTTAATTTCCCCATGGCAAACACCTATTCGTGGAAGAAGTGCTGTTGTTGTGGATCTAGGAATTGAAAGAGCAGCTCCTCTTCCAAATTGTAGAGTTGTAGACTGATCTTTTCTTCATTTTTGGTGTGCCATCTATTTCAGTAAATGCAAGTGCTCCTCTTATGGATAGACTTGTTGATTTCGTCTTCACTCGAAATTCAATTTATCCGGATCAGCATCCAATATTCAAAGTTTTGGCTCTTCCTGTGCCTGAATTACTACAGCGCCTTACCGTCTACTAATAAATACTACTAAAAGAAGGACCACAAAGCCCTTTGATAGAGATAGGAAATGAACCGGAATGAAAGAAACGTAGTAGAATCACGCGGTGGAACAACGTAGTCGTTAGCGCTTAAGAAATAGAAAGAAAGTAGTGTACTCATTTCGGTCAGCATCATTCTTGCTTATGTCTAAGAAAAAGTCCCCCCTATTGCTCTAGCTGGACCGGGAGAACTTATTCTTCTCGAATTGACACCATAACAAGATTTACGCGCATCAATCGTTAACTTAACAAGGGATTTGCTTTCTCTATAACCCACTTGAGGAGAGTGACAACTATCACTAGATTGTGAACCTGAAGTCTTGAGCGAGGACCTTCTTTCTCCTACGGCAGGGCACGACCGACCCTGACACAATATTCTGTGATTGCTAAGTTTAAAGGCCAGGGAGAGATTCTCCACTAGCATTCTGGCTGAGACAGGAGAAAAAAAGGGTATGAATATCCGAATAGTTAACTCTCCTCCATCCCCCAAGCAGCGAAGAAAGGGAGCCGAGTACCGATCGGTTAGAGTAGCTTGCTTCTACGATGATTTGGTGGCAAATGATGCTGATTTGAGCACCTACTCAGATGACAAGGACAAGATGAGGCGCAAGAACACCTTTGTAATACATAAATTTCACTGGCTTTTTAAGCCAATAGAATAGGCCCTGTCCTGTCCGAGATTGTGGGTGTTTGGTCTTGCTATTGGCTGCCTGTCCAAGGGTGGCTGTTGAAACCTCCTCCTTTCTATACTATACGAAAAATTCCATCCAACCATTCCATTCCGTTGAGCCTAGTCCCATTCCATCAGCAGACTGAACTCCATTCTTGAACGAAAGAGACAACCTGAACACCGCTCTCCCATGGTTTTTCGTTGAGAAGCACTTCTTTTTCATCTTCAATTTGGATCCCGTCGGGAAGGATTACCAACAAACACGCATTACTTCTTTGTATCAGTTCAGACCCTATTGTATCAGAACAGCTCCTTAAAGTCCATTAAGAGGCAAAAAAAAGGTTCAATTCAATAGCATAGGCGGTAAGCATATATAGTTATAGGCTGTACCAGTTGGTATGGAAAAGGGGGCAGAATCGAAAGGTTGTGGCGCATAATAGAAGAACTATCGGCAGGGAAGGCAGTCTATCGCCTTATGGCTTAATCTTCCCTAAGAGGTTGGGTCGTTTGAAAGGGCGAGTGGAGAATGTATTATGGTAACCGGCGAGTCAGCTAAAAGGTTTTTAGAAAAGCTAGCTAGCGCATACGATAACTAGAATATTGTTCTGAATGAACAGGAACTGATATGATAATAATGTACATATAATACAAAGAGAGGGGCCAACCTCTTACCTAACAGTGTTTGGGAATGGAAATCTTGACCGGCGCTCTTCTTTCTTCGGGGAATGGGTACTAAGACTCTCTTTGAGACGCCCCTTTCTCCAGGTGAACTATCTAAAAAGAGACATGCGGGTGCACTTTGAGGCCTATGAACTACTCCCGATCACTGCAAATAATGCCCTTTACTTTAAGACCGTTTTCAAGACCTTCCAGGCCCGTTACCCAACGCTCATGTGCTTGAATATGTAGCAGGCTTCCCCTTCGATCTGCTTCTGTATCAGCGGCTGAGCCAGAAACTATACCTATCCCAGCTGGAGACCTCTAGGAGAATGGATACCAAAGAATTTCACACATCGCGGGTTTCATTTTCCATTTTATCCTAACTTAAGAAAAGGGATTGGTGCAAGAAGATTCCACCACTCGGTGGGGAAAAAGTTGCCCACCTAAATAAGATGTCTAAACCTAAAGAATAGAAGAGGACAGTCAACAAACTTGGTCCAACATCACTCTTCCCGCTCAAATGGACTAGGTATAACCTTTCGAAGAGAACTTTCTTGTTTTGAAACCTGGGATGCTCAAAATCTCGAATTGGGCTCTCACCATTGGTCATTAATTCACTGACCCTATCTCTTCCCCGCTCTGCCGGCGGCAGTGGTCTTGGGTTTGGCTCATAACTCTGTGGTTTGGACAGATCCTGCAACTTTACATTCATTGTTAGGTCGTTCGTGCATGCCCCCTTCTCAATTACGCGTTTTCGGCTACCAGGTCAGAGTCGGCTGGCATCATGCAAAGGAAAGAGCGATGATTCTCCTTTCTTTCTCAATAGGTGATTTGCAGCTACACTGGGAGAAGAGTTGGCATCTATTTATCTATTCTTTTTTCTTTGACTTCGGATTGAGACTTGAAGCTTTAGCCGGAAGGAAGACAAGACCAGGAACAAAAACCCACTGTTTTGTGCCACGCGGTTGAGCTTTCCCCTTTCCCATTGTGCCTTCCATTCTTGTTTTCTAATAGAGGGTATGCCTTTACTTGTCGTTAGGAGAAGTAGCAAGCTACTTCTAAGGTATCATCTTGTAGTTATAGGATTGGTTTCTGTCCTGCCTAGTAAGACTGGTAAGAATCGTCTAGTTCTTCGAGATTCTCTTTTGAATTTGAAGAGGTTGGACGATGAACAAAACTTTGATAGACCAGAGGTCTAATGTAAGCAAAGCACCGCGAAGTGTGATCTCGTACTAAACGAAAGGACTTGACGCCTTGAACTTCTATAAACAAAAAGCAAGAGGCGAGGCCGGTGTAGCTATGCAGGAAAGTTAGTTGCTGTTGTCCGAAAGCTTAGTTACTATCTTGTAAAGGGTAAAAACCTTCCAGAATGGTTTGGATGAGAGGAGTACTTTTGTCTTGCCACATTAGTACAGATATCGGACTCGTCCTTCGGCTTCATCTTCCAAGCGAAGCACTTTAGTGCTAGCGATCTTCGGAAGGCAGTTTGAGAACCTGTTGTGAGCCAAAAACCTTGATAGATAGGACTTTCTCCTAAGGATGTTCTTCGGCTGGTCAGTCAATAGGGCACATCGCTTACCAGTTGTTAGATCAGCGATGGCAAGCAGTGAAAGCAAATAAGTCATCCTGGCAGCTGCAGCCGTAGCCTATTCATTCAGTGGCTAATGGGCATGGCTTGCTGTTTGGATAAGACCAACCGAGGAAGCCAGTGAACTACCTGAAAGCATGAATGAAAGGCAGGATGGAAAGATCGACGAAATGTTTCACTAAACTCACCTGGATTGCATAGTCCTCCATTCCTGGAGGGGGAACCCCGTACTTAATTGAATAGCTTGCTTACGGAAATGGATGAAATCATCACTTCTGGATCAAGAGTAGTAAACCGAACTGGAATTGCATTTCCGCCTTATTCAATAACCAAACGAGATCCGTCCTCCCTATCGCCCGACGAAGCAAGCTCGATAGTAAGCATTGGTCCTAGCTTGAGAAATCCATAAGAAAAGGAGAATCTTCTTATTCTGTAGATTGTGACTGGACACCACATCGATGAGGACTGCGCTATGCCACCTGTCCTTACCCTGGGAGTACTGCTTTAGCAAAGCTAACGGTAGGGCAGACGGGTCTGGGACCTTCTTTCCTTTCATAGGCTGGAGCAAACCTTGCGTTTACATAGCTATGCCCTTTAGTTGCATGTTCAACCTAGGTAAGACCTGCGGGTTTATCCATCATCCAATCCACAACAAACAAGGGCAATTTGAACATTGAGCTTCTCGCCTACAAGTTCAGGAGCAGGTCCAAGCCTTACTCTTGACTGTTTAGGAGTCGCATTGAAGATTCGAAACCTAAGTTCACTCGGGAAGTAAGAGACTATGAAAGAAAGTTCCTCGAAGATCTTTCTTCAGCCAAAAAAAACATTACGGGAAGTGAAATAGCTAAATTGCCCAGATTCGACCGCTTGCCTGACTGATAATCAGGAAGATGAAAGTACCTTTAAATATAGGACTCAGTCTTGCATTCCTCACTTTATTCCAGAAGGAGGAAAAACATCCCCGATTCTAAACTATCTCCTCGAAGTTGCTATCAACGGGTTTAGCTACCGATCCGTGAAGAAGAACAGCTTGTAAAGCTCGCACGACGAAAGAAAGAGCTTTACAAGCGGCATTGCTAAAGCTTTGTGTCTGGCGCTGCGGTAATGCCATGCTTGCGCGCTGCGGTGCGCTATTGCTTTGCTTAGCTTTCTTCGGCGAATTGTAACTGCCCCCAGGATTGCTCACAGTACAAAGAAGGAGACTGTACGAAAGGTTGACTCACAGAGACTTTCCTAATCTTTCTACCACTGGTTGGTACGACATCTAGGGGAAATGAAATGGCAACTCGTATGGTCTGGAACTCTACTATGGATCTAGAATCTTCCCTCGCCTCACTAGGACCACTAGCACAAGCGAGTATAGAGAATACACCACTAGATATCGTTTCGTAGGCAAAGGAAAGGGAAAGGCATTAGCAATTGAAGCACTTATGACTGAAACCCTTTTTTCTGCAATTGAATGAGAAGGCACTGGAACTAGCTCGCAAGCATAAGCAATGGCGGGACAAGAAGATCTATTTTCGGACTTTGCCGGGTTATTAGGTAACAAGCCAACAAGTCGAACAACCGGAGGTTGAGGAATCAGTCTCGTCCTGGGTTGGTTTGGCAATGCCCAAGTTGGTTGGTTCGCCTAGTTCGTGGGCAAGATAAAGATGCTTTAGTCCGTGCGAATTCCTCTAAAAAATCCATATGAGCAGGAAAAGCAAGGGAGTTAAAGTTTCCCAAGTTGTTCGGGAATGGAGCAAAAGAAAGACAAGTTGGAGAGCGGATGTAGGTAAATTCTGACCCAGAAAGCAGATACATGGCTTTGGACTCTCTGGATGAAATCAGAGAAAACAAACGCCAGGGAAGCATTTTCAAGCATATCAAGAACGAATAAAGCGACACTATGATAAACTGGTTAAGCCAAGGATGTTCACAGTAGGCGACCTGGTCCATGCTCCCCTAACAGCAGCCCTGCCCTCTCTGGGGCCTTTACTGGAAAGGCTGCCATCTTCTTCTTTCATGCCATTCCAAATCCGGAACTACAGCTCACTAATCAAACTCTCCCTAAGCCTTGTGGCTTAGTGGCTTACGTACCTACTTATCACATCAGTTAGAAGAAGGCCAAGTCCTGCTGAACTCTCTTTCCCCTTGAGCTTATGGGCTACTAGCCCCGTTTTTGTCCACGCCTATTGGCAACAGGGGCATAAGTTCATATCCCGAAGCGAAGATAGTAAAAAGACTTGATTTCTACGGGCTCTATATTGCGTTATAACGCCTTTTCAGGTCAGAATGTGGAGTTTGGCATATGCCTACTCTTACCGAGATCTTTGGAGATGATTCCGTACTACAATTCGGTGGAGGAACTTTAGGGCACCCTTGGGGAAATGCACCCTGTGCCGTAGCTAATCGAGTAGCTCTAGAAGCATGTGTACAGGCTCGTAATGAGGGACGTGATCTTGCTCGTGAGGGTAATGAAATTATTCGTGAGGCTAGCAAATGGAGTCCTGAATTAGCTGCTGCTTGTGAAGTATGGAAGGAGATCAAATTGGAATTCCCAGCAATGGATACTTTGTAATCCAGTGATTACCGATTTCCGGGTAAAGGATTTTTGCTTAGCTGCTTAGCGAATCCCCTTGCTTCATAGTGAAAGGCGTAGGAGCAAGATGCAGGAAAGCCAGGTGCTAGCTAGGTCTGGTCTCTTGCCATTGGCTTAGCCTTAGCCGTAAGGGCTTTCGTTAGCCTTAGACTGCGTCTTCAGGTACGTTGGTGATTCTTCATCGGATTCCCTAAACATGGGCTAATCCTTATCCTTAAAGATTCTCTGGGAAAGGGCTCCGTAACATCTATCTCAAAAGAAGGAAAAATGGCAAGCTGCGAATCTACATCGATTTCAGGAAGTGTGCCTGAGGGCTGACCCCTGGAAATTGACTCGGCTTTCTAGTTCATCGGAAGGGTATTGAAATCAGTCAAAATCGAGCTAAAGCCATACAGGAAGCTCGAGCCCCAACAACAAACAACAAATAAGGAGCTGAAGAGATTGCTAGGGCAGGTCCATTTCCTTCTTCGGGATCATATCCAGAATACCGGAGGTCGGGATCAAGGAACTCCTGCTGGATAACTTCTGCTTCAAACAGGACTTTAAATATTGCTTTACTTTCATGGGGAACTTCACTTCAGATAAGTATCGTTTGCGTCGACAAGCGAGTTCCCGCATTAACAGCCTTCCCATGATTTGGTAACGGATTCAAATTCACATCGGGTTCTCCTGTCAACTTTGCGAAGTCAAGCTCGTAGACTCTCCTTTTGCCTGTAGGCTGATCTCCATATGGATGCGCGAGTGAAGGAATGACGGGACTCCTCCTCTTTCCCAGGGACTTTCTTCCCTATTCCTCTATCCTAATCTGGGGATAAAGAAGACATGGGCTACCGCTAAACCTTTCCTCAACTTCAACTGTTTTGTTTGGGACGCTCCGGCACCTTAAATGCGAGAAGTGCGCTATTTCCCCAATCCAAATAGTCAAAACTCACGTAATCGTAATAAGAAGAGTTGCTTTCTCCCTTTTTCTTCAGTCAAGTTCAGTCAAATCCGAAGCAGCTACGCCTATTGAAAGAAGAAATCTTCCCTCGTCCTTTAACCTGGACTCCATTCTTCCTCTAGAAGGATAATGGGATCCAGACTATAATCAAGCTATGATCGTCAAATTTCATATAGAAAGATCAGGTTATTGCTCATCATCTGGTCTATCGCTCCTTTTGAGAGTGACATAAGCCTTTCCCCTGCAGTGAAGTTTCTTCCTTCCCTGACTTGCTTGAAAAAAAGCATTTCTTTTCCTCCGGGAAATACTTCACACTGGAATCCGGTCTGTCTATCTTACATCGGTTCTTCCATCTCGTTCATACCCGGCGATGAAAAAGCTTACAAGGAATATTAATTAAGTCTTAATCTTGCTCTAGGGATAGGATGGAATTCAATTGCTTCTTTGCCAACTCTAATATGATAAAGCTTCTCGATAAGCTAATGTAAGGATTGATCTCTCCGGAATATTAGATCTTAATGTTTCCCTAGTTACAGAGACAGGAAAGTCTGATTTATCTGATTCTCCTTAGGGACCAATGGGAAAGAAGCAACTGAGCAGCTATAAAGCCGATAGGGAGAGGTACGAAAGTCATTCATATATACATACACGCTATATGAGGCATAATAGCTCTATCTTATCTAGCCTAACCCTAACCTAAGGGCTGACCAGCTACAAAGCTGACTGAGGAGTGCCTTTTCACAGTTGTCCTGAGGCGGACTACTGGTAGTAAGGACCTTCGATTTATAAACGTAGAAGGTCTGCACTATCTATATAGTGAAACCTCCGGGAAGCTCAAAATGGCTTGCTTTCTCCATTTGTTGGATCTCCTTTGGTCACACCTAGGTGCCCACCCATGTTGGGCACGTAATGATGACTTCCATTAAAGGGAGTCCGGGGTGCGAGCCCTTTTGAGGTCCTAGACTAGTGGTTTCGTAGCGCATAGGAGCTAGGGGCCGGGCTATCCACCGCACACATAGAATGAAGAATGTGTGTCCTAGATGCAGTGTTCTGCCCAACCGACTGAGGTTGGGTATAAGGAAGCAGGGGGGGTTCTACGCGTATTATCCCAGCATTCATCCGGAAACAGATATATCGCCGTGATGATAAGGCTGACCTTCTGGTCAAATTATGGCAATTTCTCTTATCCAGAAAATAATATTAGTAGCCAAGAGAGTCTCAAAGGCAACTTTTGATCCGATTGTTAGTCCCCCGGAAAAGGTCGTTTCCACTGGGAGGTTAGCTGAGAAGCTTCCTTCCTTGGTGGCGCGATACCTCCTTCCTCCCTTGGGTCTCGAGTATACCTCTCAACCAAGGTAGCAGAATGCTTATTTAGTACTTGTGCTGACGGTTAAGGCACGAAGTCACTCATATAGCATATATGAGGTAGCTTCTTGCTTACTGTTTACTTGTGCTAATGGCTGACTTGGAAGCCAACCTG
>NW_021635442.1:0-32500 GCF_004799145.2 Neltuma alba | reverse complement strand
GAGAGAAGGCTAAGTAAGGTCCTCGGTAAGGCGAAGAGAAGCCATGCCTTTTATTGCTTTTTCATTCAAAGATAAAAACCAAGAAAAACCTATCTATCTAACTATCTAAACCCTAAACCCAATCCTAAACTGACTTCGGAACAGGTTCGAGAGCTTCGATCGACACCCTTTCTTATCTAGTGTCAGCTGATCCTTCAGCATCTACACCAACTACAAATCGGAAGTTTAATTCGAAAGACGAGAGTAGGCTTGAGGAGGATCAAAAGACGGATTCTCGGTCCCCTAAAGTTAGAAAGCAGGTTAGACAGCAATGTATTCCTATGGAAAGAAAAGTCACGAAAAGCGATCCATATGATCATAAAGAAAGGCTTGCCTATACGTCTTTTCTAGCGTACGCGCGGTTCCTTTCGATTGGAGCCTGTCGCTACCTGGATAAAGAAGCCAATTCTAGTTCGCCTTGTGTCATCCGATTTTAGGGAATTCATTGGATCGTGAAGTTGCTTCACACCTGGCCTTTGATCTTTCGCTAGGAGCGAGGTTGTCCTGAGAAAGAATGGTGGTAACCGAGACCCTGGTCAGACCTATATGCTATGAGACTACTCGAAGGGGGGCTTTTCATTAAGGGGACTCTTCACTCTTTCTCTTGCTTCTCCTTTTCCTTTCCTGACTCGGGCATTCACCTATTAGAACTCTTCATATCATAGGCTAGGACAGGATAGGAACTGAGATTCTTCATAGTAGCTTGCTTGTTTGTTTCCTGTTGCTTCTGTTTTGTTGGCCTGTGACCTGACCTTCCTGCCATGAAGGAAGAGGAAGGAAAGCAATAGCAGCCATTAGAAAGAAGAGTGGCGAAGAGGCCAGGAGCGAACACTATGAATGTAAGAATGGACTACTCTGAATCAGATCTGTTCCTATCCGCATTGATGAGGTCTCACATTCGATTAGGACAAGCAGTGACCACTATAGAAGAACAGAGACACAAGCTCTAGCCATTAGACAATCACTTGACTTTAACTGATAGCATTGAATGGGGAGCATGAAAGCAGAGAGGGAACAGTCTATCATGCATGTCTTCTTTTAGGCCAGCAGGGGAACCCGGCATGGCTTGCTTATTTCATAAAGTCAGACAGAAAGCTTTTCTTTGGCTTCCTTGATCAAGGATGGGTTTCAGGTTAATCAGGTTATCAATCAGACAGGACAGGGGATAGATAGATATCAGATCCAGTTAATCAATGCTGGAAGTGAAAGTCCAGCTCTATCCATGCTTCCTGACGCCTCTCTTTCCTTAAGCATCAGCCCTTCTTCTATCGAGAAGATGAAGATAGGGAGTCAAAGAAGAAGATAGGGGTCCCCCCAGTCAGAACTCTCGATAAGACGCCTTTCTTTCCGTGCTCCGTATCCAATTTCAATGCGCTATCACTACCTCAATGCAATTCAGTAGTCTTCCGTGAAGGAATGAATGAAAGAGTGAACGGCTGTGGCACATAGGGAAGATTCATATGAAACTCAATTATGTATCGCTCGAAAGGGTTTCAAACAGGGTTGAAGCTTTAGCAACATTTGTAACATCTGTCTGTATCGGATCTATGCCCTCCTCATGTTTATAGTGCCTCTTCAAGCTCTTTTAGAGGGGATTATACCGAGAATCAGTCTCTCAAATAGACCGGATCTATCATAGGTAAACTGAAAAATGTACAAGAGCTCTTGTAAGGCATCTGAGATTCTTCAATAGGAACCAGAACTCGCTTGAGAAAGAGCCCTAACCCTTCCATACCTACCAAGTCTCACTGATCGCCCTAGCGAACTAACTCCTTCTCCAAACCGAGAAAAAGCCCCTGCCCTAACAGAGCATTTCAAGAAATAGACGTACGAGGGGTCAATGTCAAAGACTTTATTTTCACTTTCTTTCTTCGCTTCGTTACCCAGCCCGGGAAGAAGCGCATTGACATTTTGGTCAGGTCTCTCTATTCCTGCTAGAAATGTTCGATTTGCTTTGGTGAAGCTGTAGGGCGGTAGGCCCCATACGTGGCAACTGAATAAATACCTGTTAGACTCAATCTTTTACCAAAGCCCCCACTCCTTGAAAACAAGATTTCTTTCCTTAATTGCAATATCACAACGAGTCTATAATAGGCGAATTCCAATGCCAGCGCTTATAGCTAAATAGGATCTATATCTGAACCAAGTAAGGAGGAGGCAGGGGTCATCATGCAGGATCAGCTATACCTCTGAATCCCATAGTAAAGCCTTGTCCATTTCGGGGATGGGCCATGGATTTGATTGGGAAGATTTTGACCCCTTCTCTTCAAAGAGAACCTGCCCTCGTGCTTCTTTATTTCCTTCGCTTGTTAAGGAGTTGGAGCAAGTCTTTTCTGATAAGTTGCCCCTGTTGGCTGGCCCGAAGCAACTCCCCACTTCGAACGCGGGTCTCTGGCAATGGCAGATTTCTGTCTTCGATCGGAGTTTGCACGAATCTGAGGATATTCATACATATCACCTAGTAGTTAAATACGAATCGAATTGAGCGCGACTTCTGCTCATCAAAAGTGGGATTTAGTAAGCGTATTCTAACTAAATAACAGAGCTGCTGAAGGCGGAGGACTCTTGGCCCTATCACACAATAGGTATAGAGTTTGAAGTGAGCTTTGAAAGAAGGTTAGACGATGAATCTAGGGCAGCAGATTCTACTGAAAAAAAAGTACATAGGCTTAAGCATAAGAAAAGGAATTTATTCTTTGAAAAGAGGCCCTTTATCCTAGGGGTAGGGAAGGATGCTATTTCATTCTCTTTTCTCAAGGAAGATTCCAAAGGAGCTCTTTCATTGAAGTGTCTGCCGCCCGGCCTGGTTACCCCAATCCTTAAGTATTTTCGTGCCATGATCTTATCATTGAATAATCAACGCAACTTCTTTTGGTTGGTCACCGCTGGATGATTCCGCGATACACTCCCCCTATCTGCTATTCTATTATCTCAAAGTATCGTCGAGGTATCCTGGTTTCGCCCCCTAGCGGTATAGTTCAATCTTTAGGGGCATCAGGGACAGCGAGAAGATTCTAAAAGAGATAACTCGCATATGAAGAAAGTATGCTTCGCTTGTCATTGAAGGCGGTTCCTGCTTCTACCGCGAAAGCAGGACAACGCAAACAAAGGGGGGTAGCGCTGCCCACCTAACAGAAGGCGCGAAAGAAAAGCGAGCCGGGAATTCGGCATCATATCGGTTAGCTGAGCCGGCCTCAAGGAAGAACTTTGATCTTGCCTTTTTCCTACTTTCGAATGAAGTTTCGTTCCGGGCAGTAATATCAAGTGATCTGATGATCCAGCCTTTGTGGCCTGGTTGAAGAGTTTTCTGAATGGAATAAGCATAAGCATTCAACCGACCATTTCCTTTCCGGGGTCTCAACTTGACAAAATCTCGGCTAAAGCTATCGGGGGATTGACCGGCTCGACAAATCCCCTTAGAAGGGGCGAATCCACTGTCTTGAAGAAAATTGGAAGTTATATTCTAGTAATATATATAATTATATATAAGCCTGCCCTCGAGTTAGATGCCTTGAAAGTGCCTATGAACTCATCCTAAGGCAAAAGCGGATCTTGAGATGGAAAGAGCGGATCGATCTCCTGCTTCCCGAATGCCTTGACTTACTAAAGACTGGAATGAACCATGAAATTGATAAGGAATGAGATTAGGTATCTACTCTAGATATCATCTTTCCCATAAAGCTAGGCATGCAAAATCCGTATTCCAAAGCAAGTCAGAAGACTAGCTATAAGCAAAGACTCTATTCCATATACCAAAGCCAAGAGCCAAGCTAACGGAAGAAAGCCTGCCAAAGCTAGAAAAAGCACAAAGCTTTCCTGTTGAATGAGGCTATCTCTTCTATCGCTCCTTCCAAGTGAGCCTCTTTCATAAAAATGAGACAGAAATGAATGCAAGACTTCGAAAGCTTGCAAGGCTTGAAGCTCAGAAATGGATGATTTGAGATCCGTTGAATTCAGACCATAAAGCGTGAAAGTCTTTTTCCTCCCACTTGAATAGAAGAATGAAGGAAGAAGTCAATAGCCACTTCTCCGGCTAACAACTCTTTTGGTGCGTCCGTTGGAACCGGATTCATCGAGTGTGTTTGAGGATTTGGATTGAGGTAGAAGGCATGTGACCTCAGGACATGGTGCTTCGAGAATACTGATACGTTGACCCGAGCTAGATCTTTTCTTTTTTTTAGATAAAATCTCAGGTACTGATAATATGTATGTAGTAAAGAAGGGCTAATCCATGGCATGCGACTAATCCGCTCTTACAGATGGAGATCTGCTCCTCAAGTGCAAGATTCGCTGCTAATTGAATTGGAATTTCCGGGACTGTGCTTAGTAAGCGCTTTTAGTCATCTGTTTGCGGCGAATCCAAGAAGTTACTAGGAGAAGAAAGACAAGCAATACAGGATGGAATCTAAGTTGTTGCCCCGGTAGATATAATGCAGTAAACCCTAGATTGAATTCAACTATTCAACGTTGATGTTGATCTACTTGCTTGTACGATGGGGTTTGTGTTATGTCTACCTATAGCTAATGAAGTCGCTTGAAGGGAATCTAGTGAATATGGATGGAGAGGGAATCTCTCCTTCGCAATGCTTGGAAATCTTCCACTGGGCAATAAAGCCCGAAAGTCAGGTAAGCATGCCTAGCTTTATGGTAAATCGAATATCTAGAGTGGATCCTATTCTAGATGGATTAGCAAACCTTACCTTAGCGTGATTCCATGCCTGACTTTCCCAACGACTGCCGCTCACTTTGCAAAGACACTGCAACTGAGCACTCAACTTCTTTTCTGAATTAATGTTTTTAAGTAAATAAGTGAGTTCCGAGTCGTCAAGCCTTCACGTTGCCTATTCGTACGTCTCCAGGCGAGCTTACTCCTTGGTCACCCAAGGATTGCCCGACGAGACTTGAAAGCTGCTTTCTACTTCGGCATGAGGATTTGATTGATCAGATTAGTTCTCAATTACTTACTTTGATAGAGGCTTTGGCTTTGGTTAGCGTATAGGACTAAGCCTAGAGTAAAAAGATTTTTTCTGGTTGCTGTACCTGTATCTCTTGTTCCTCGCCTTCCTTTTTTTTGCTCTCATATTTCTCTCTCGAAGTACTAATGCTAGCAGATGGCGGGCCTATTTCTTTACTAAACAATCAATCCCTTTGTTCATTACTATAGAAGGTGCATATTATCATAGATGGAGAAAGGCTCGTGTGTGAACATGAGTCAGAATGGCTCTTAGTGAGCAGGGGACTACTCTCGATATTGAGCACTGGAATGCTTTCACTGAATAAGAGAGGGAACCTTGGCTAGGGTTTCCTTCTTATCATCAATCTTGCTATCTTTCTTTCCTTTAATCGAAGAGAGAAGGGTGAGTAGTGCTAAGTGAATAGAAGAATTTAAACAATCTAGCTCCTTAAGGTCAGCAGGTCAGTTGGGAACACGCGGTGAGACGTGAACCCCTACCATTCCCAACTACTAATAAGACTTTCTTTTCCATTGAATAAGAAAGGGCGAGCTATGAAAGAAGGGTGAGGTACGGTAAGCGAAAGGACAGGGATATGGAACGAAGCTAAGTCTATTCATGAAAAGCATGTAAAGGTAAAATAGGACAATGAGCTTTTGCAAATGAAACTTTATCAAATGGAGATTCCACTCCGCTAGTAAAATAGGCTTGTAAGGCTATATGTGGAGTCAACTTTTGAACATTTCGATGTTGATCCCTACCTAGGTAAACTAGGGTTGTATATGTGGACTCAATCAACTTGTACCTTCTTAGTTCATTTCATCATGGAATCAATCCGGGAATAGAGAGAAAGTAGTAGCAGCTACTTGGCTTGCCCTAAGGCAGAAAGGAAAGGAGGCTGACGGAGGCGAAGTTGAGTTTGAAAGAAGGACTGAGTCGTAAGCCTATGGGAGTTGTAGAAGAGGGGTCTATAGACGTGCAACGAAGGATATTGACTATCTGATGGAAGAGGTACGAAGCAGAAGGAGGTGCATGCATGGATAAAGAAAAAGGATATTGAGTCCACCTAGTCTTAAAATGAAGCCGGTTTGGCACATCCTAGCTTAGAGAAAAAATGCCTTGGTCCTAGCAGGCAAAAGAATAGTCAAAATCAGAGTTTGATCCTATCCTTCAGGCTTTACAGAGTCAGGGAAGAGATACAGAGTCAATCTCATTCAAGTTCTTATTCAGCTTTCCATCCCGCAAGCGAATGAGCAAGCAAACGAAAGAACTAAGCCCGTTACTCTTTCCCTGATCTGTCTGTCCAAGAAGATTGATTTACTGAGTTCGATGGTTGCGCTGTAGCTCTTGCTGTCCTGTTAAAGGTACGTGTAGTCACTCATAAGGCTGCTAGATGAGGTACGAAGTGACTAAGCCACAAGGGCTTAGGGATGCAGCCATCGCCTTACTGGCATGGCGTGCTCTTCAAGTGCCTTGGGCTCCGGATATGCCTTTTCCGGGTAGGATTGCCTTTTCAACCGGCGCGGGTGCTGGCAAGAGACGTTTGTTCGCGATAGGTAACTATTGCGTGCGTCCAAAGGTCCCTTCGTCCTCTTCATGACTTCTTAATGGAGTTATTGAAGCGTATTCCACAGGACGGGACTTTCAATCAGACCCGCCCTTTGGATATGCTGTTAGGACATAGGGAAGTATTCCCCTTTGACTTGAAATCTGCCACAGATAGGTGGCCTCTTTCACTTCAATCGAGAATGCTAGGGGTTCTCTTTGATGAGGATCTCGCAAACTACGTTGAGAACGTGTTTGCGTTCTTCCCCTTCCGCTCGGCGCTGCCCTTTGTCTTTGTCTTATTTAACGCTGGGCAGCCACTCGGCTACCTGGAGTGGAGAGAACGGGTTCTGATCTATAGCATTGAGGTGAGGAGGGATGAACCTTATCTTTTTTATTCTAGGAGGTGCCACTTTCTATCCTTGATTAGGCGAAAGAAAGGAATTGAGAGTCTAAAGGCTTCCACTAGAATAGAACAGAACTGAGATTCTCTACTTCAACTTGACTTTGGGACAGAGAAGGGAGAACATGATCCTTTATAGAGGAAGTTCCCCCGATGACTACGACTATAGGGATTCTTCTCAGTCTGTCTTTGTTTCCAGCAAAAGCTATGAAAGAAAGCTCAGCTTAGGCAAAAGCAACTCTCTTACCTGACTCATATCCTTGAAACTCAACCCTTTTTCGCCGGAGCAGCTCCATTTCAAAGGTTAGGCGCGATAGCCACTCGGCAAGAAGGAGATGAGCCATATGTGGACCTGATGGAGGGAAGGGGCTACCCCTATTAAGCAAAAAGGTACGAGATTTATCGATTATCCAATCACTTTACTTGGTCCATAGGGAGGGAGTTTGAAAGATCCCATAGCATCAGGGAAAGCGGTTACCACAAACGAGAGACCAGGAGCAAAATGCCACTCTACTAGACGGAGAGGAGAGGGCCCAGCTTCACTGATTGAGGTTAGGGTTCGGGGGGGACGAGTCAGAGGCTGTCCCAAGAGCGAAAGTCACTGATAGCCGCATTGAGTGGGTCTTCGGGAGAACATGAGTATCACCGGTGTAGTGCAGCTCGAGTCAACCCTCTCCTTTTGGTCGAGCAAAGAAGCAAGGGCCCGAGCGCAAACGCGCGAAAGCCGGTGCGCCTTAGAAAGAAGCAAGGGCGCGAAAGCCGGTGCTTGTTCGTTCGAGCTACTGCGTAACCTTTTGGTATTGGATTAGCCTAGTGCTTGGTTGGGCTAAGGTAGGAAGTGACTCGACCGAATTCATTTCTTATATCATACTTTATCAGGGAGGAGTCCGTTGGAGCAAGTATTAAGGATGAATATCTGGTTGAAGTTAGAGTTCGCAGTCATTCTGCGGGTTCCCTTGCGGATAGTTGGGTTGCCTTTGTTTTGCTGTCGGGCCTCTTTCTTTGAAAGACGGGTTACGGGGCAGCCTGCGGGTGAGACAGTATTCAGTTAGTTTTCAATCCAGCCAGAGTAAAAGGCTAGGTCGAGAGAAGAAATAGGTTCATACTGTAAGCTTTCATCATCATGTAAAGAAAGGGCTAAGCCCTAGTCTTTTCTAATTTCCAAACGAGCTAGTGGAAGCAGTCCTTTTATTTCCCTTACCTTTACTCAAGACCAGGCTGGCTAGTCATATTCAGAGCTAGAAATCACTATCATTTCCTAAACTTTCAATCGTCCAACTGAACTTGGAAACCCTAGTGTCTAAGGGTAGGGGGATTGAATAAGTAGTATGTTGCCGTAGAGCTTTCAGTACGAGTGAAAACAAGTCAAAGCCAGCTGGTTCTCAGACAGCGCATACAGTGAAAGAGGGCAAATTGGGACGATAAAATAAAGAGAAATGATTTAATGGATCTGAGAGAAAATAATTACAGAGGCCAAGTGTAACACCTTACATTTACGACCTTATATTGTGCCAAGATAAGACATTCGGAAGCGCGATTTAAGGTTACCGGGTTGAAAACCTGAATTTGAAAATTCTTTTCCCACATTACTATTCACTGTAACCTTAAACTTGGCATAACTTTGGAAAATCATAACTAATTCTAGAAAAATCGAACAAGGTCATTCCAAGTCTCACTCAAAGCTCTTCATCATCTATCAAGAAAAAAGAAAATGACCTCAGGTTCCACTTTAATCAGAAACGCATCCATTTTTAATTTCAAAAAGTACTGTTCATTTGGTCATTTTTCTATTTTCCAGGATTTTTGCCTAACTTTGGAAAGGCATAACTTCTTACACAGAGCTCCGATTGTGATGCTTTACACTCATTTTAAAGGGAAAAGTAAGATCTATTTGCATACCAAATTTCAGGGAAAAAGTCAACCATTTGACCAGGGTCTTCGTTGGTCAAAGTTTGGTCAAATCTAGACCATTTTTATCTCCTTTTTCACTAATTCTAACAGCATTTCATTTTTCACTATAATCGTACGATAATCACATATAAAGCTACTCTACCATTAATATACATTCAAAAAGGTTATCATATCATGTGTTCATGATCAGAGTATGCTTACATGGCTTGAAAGAGAAAGGTTCAAAACCGTATAATACAATACATAATTCATAACTTCCTCAAGCCATGATTATTTCCTTTCCCTTCTCCTTGGCAGTAGTGGCACCTAGGATATCATGTTATAGGAGGAATGAGATTTCATAGAAATCCCAATAGCATTGAACATACAATCATCAAGTCAACATGCATAAGATGTCATGCTACATGCAGTATAATAACATTTCTAGTCTTTATGCCATGCCATAACCATTATGTATCCATGTCATCATATCATGGAGCATATAATCATTCTGGTCTCAACTCAATCATGCAAAAGCCAAGGCATACATTGCAAGGAGTTCACATCATCTGTACATAAACATTCTCATGGCACATAAACACACATAGTAGAAACACCAAATGCAGATCAACAAAATAATTGCAGTTCACGCTACCTCAGTTCCACGCTTAATGTTTCCTCCTTGTTTCCTTACTTGAGATCCTCCTAGGTTTCCAGAAAATTGCCTATCAACCATACAGTAAGGGTATGGTGAATTCCATATCCAGTATACCATTCTTTCTCAATATAATGCTACCCTTGTGCCTTTCAATTTATAATTTCTGTATACCTTTCCTAAACCTTTGACCTTGGTTTGACCAAGCCTTAATCCTCAGTTAAGGTCTTGGAATTCTTCCTTAATCCATGATTAATCATGCTTCTTGGTTAATCACTAACCCTTAATCCTTAATCCAATATTTAATTAAGGTCCTCAAGTCACATAGTCATTAGTACAACATAATCTTCTAGGATTAAGTCACTAATCCCTTATGGATTAACCATTAATCATTCTCTACTCAACATGATTAACCCTTAATCATTCCTTAATCAACATGATTAATCATTAATCATTCTCTAATCAATATGATTAAGCTTTAATCAATCCTTAATCAACATGATTAACCATAATTAATCATCCTTCAATTATCATAACTAATCACTAATTAATTAGGGTAGCTAACCTTAATTACTTACTAATCTTTAATCAATTAACATGATTAATCTTAGCTATCACTAAACCATAATTAATCAAGGTAATTAATCCTAATCTTCCTCAATAAATAATTAACTAAAATAATTAACACTTAGGGAGATAAACATACCTTAATTAGCTCTTAATCGGCGATTAGAGGTGTCTAACCTTGCTTTCTCCTTTCTCTCTCTTCTCTCTTCTTTCTTCCTTTCTCTCTCCTAGAACTCAAGAACACAAAATTCCCTCTCAACAAAACCTCTTGGCCGAATTTGTTCATGGAAGGGGGGTATTTATAGGCTTTGATATTTCAAAATGCCAAAAATGCCCTTCGGGAAAAAGATGCGATCTCGGCCGTCCATTTTTTTCTACTTTACACATGGACAAATCTTAGGGCACACACCATAAGAAGTTGACACATGGATGGACACCTAATCACCATGTGATTTTCATGTGGAAATAAAATATTATTTTATTGTTTTGTCTCTTATTTTCCTTTATGCCCTTGAACAATTTGGAAAATTCCAACTTTGTCCTCCCCTTCTAATTTTGGCTGAAATATTGCTCTCAATATTGGAAAAAAAATGACTCATCCAATAATCAGTGCAATCCACTGATTATTTGTGTATTTCCGGTCTGATTTTCCAACAATCCTGTCTAATTTACTGCACAAAATTTCAATTTCAACACCTCATTAAATTCCCCTCATTCCAAGGGTAATCCATGATTTTTCTCAAGTTTTACCTCCCTCTATAATTTTCTAAATTTTATCCTGTCAAAAATCACTATTCTTCCGATAATAATTCGGTAATAAATATTCTTTAAGCTAACCTCTGTACATCCAAAGGTGGGAAGTAATTTTATAAATTAGGATAATATGTCACATAATTTATCCATATTTTTCCTTGAATTTTTGAGGCCTCTATATATTTTAAATAATGGAAATTGGCTAATTTTCCTTAATTAACCAAAAAATCCAATAATTACAAATAATTCCCTGATAAATTATTTTTAATCTTATATTCATCTTCTAAGCCTCAAAAATTATTATGTACCCTCCTTTCTATTTTTCATGATTTTCTGGGAATTTTCAGGAATTTTGGACATTATTTCCAATACTGCCCTTTCTTGACCGATCTTTTCAAGAATGACCGTTATGTCCCTTTCCTGATTTTTCCTCATAGCCTGGATCCTCTACCAATCTACTATACTATTTGGCCTTAGTCAGCCACAAATCATTCATCAATTAGAATAAAATTATCAGGGTGTGACACAGAGCACTGTAATCATAGAAAATAAGTTAAACCCGGAGTAAAAGTGCACTGATAAAGTGTTAATCAGAGTCTTGCACTTTACTTGGCCCACAAGTTGTCACTTGTCAAGCCTTTAATGGATAGTAATTAAAGCTTTCCAAGTGTCAAGCTACCAATGGAGAGGATCTTGACTTTGGAATTTAATTACATTATGATTTAAGTTAATTAAGAGAGAGGTTTAAGACTAATTAGGCACTTGACACTTGGCTACTCATTAATGATGGTTGGTGGGATATTTTGGTGCATTGAATGAGCTTCTCCTCCCCCTAATCTAATCCATATTTTGTGCAAGGCATGAAGAGAGGGAAAAAGAGAGAGTTCAAAGGAAAACCAAGAGAAAGGCATCAACTTTGGTCATTCAATCAAGGATTCAAGGTTAGTTCTTAGTTCTAGATGTGTTCTTGCCTTGTTTTCCTTCTCTTTTATGGTTGAAAAATCTGTTCCCTCTCTCTCTAATGGTTGGCCGAACTGAATAATAAAAGGGGAAGGGAGTTTGGTTGTTAGATCTTGCTAAGGCATAACAACACAAGCTAGATCCTAGTGTTTGCAAGTGATTATAGTTGGTTTTGAAGCATTTTTCATAGTTATTTCCTTGAGTGTTATTTTTGGCCAAAGCTAGATCTAAACCCTAGGATAATTTTTTCAAAGTTTTGAGGCTTCCATTGTGTTCAAAATGAAAAATGGTGTAGGGTAAACCTAAAGGACAAGTGTTGGAAGCCATAGAATCAAAGTTGAAATTTTTGGTTAAGAAACCCTAAGGGTTTGGCCCGTTCAAAACTAAAGGAAGGAAATTTATTTTGTTAAATCTAAGTAGATATTTGGAATCTACATGAAAAATCATGTAGGAAAAGGTCAAGAGGAAATTTTTAGGGTTTATGGAAAACAACTCTAAAAATTCAAGAACAAAGATAGAGGCTTTAAGGGGTTTAAAGGTTACTTGATTTATGTTGGTGATTTTTCATGAGGAATGGTTGATGATTCTTACTGCCATTTTTGTGGATTGCCATGTTAGGGTTTGGCATTTGTGAAAGAAAGAAAGAAGAACAAGAAAAACCAAAGAGCATTGGATTAAGGTAGAAAGATTTAATTAGCCTTAATGTTGAATGTTACATTGATTGCTATGCAATTTTATGTGCTATTATGTGGTTGAACTAAATGATGAGGATGATTATGATTGTGTAACTATACTCTTTGCTTTATGTGCCTTGGCTATTGCATGTTAGAGTGCTACATGTATGAGGTAAAGTAGTTCCCTATTAATAGCAAAAGGTTAGAATGCTTGTAATTGATGCATGTTAATGTTTTGGTTGATTGATTTGCTACTGGGATTTTTAAAAATCTCATCCCCCAAATATAATGTAACATTTTAGGGCCTGAAATTCTCAAGAGCATGCTGTAGATTGGAGGCTAAATTATGGTGTTACATTATAAAAATTCGTGGACATTTGGTTATGTATAAATATCAATGTTTGGTGATGTAACTCCTAAGCAGGATGTTAGTTTAGAGCCACATTTTAGTTAGTTACTGAACGAATTTCTGCACGAAATTTGACATACTTAAATTTCACGTCCTGAGCTTCAGATTGATAGGGAGCACGTTAAAAGTGGTCAAGTATACAATTTTTCATGATTTTTCAAAATTAAAGGTCAGAATCTGGGAGAAAAGGTTTTTGGCAAATGGACAGTGTTACCTTTCACAAAAACCTGACACTTTTTCATAAGGAATTGGATAATGAAATTATTTTTCCTTGAAAGAGGACTTAAATATATTTAAATATAATTTTGAACCACCCAAATTGGATTTTTGTGGAATAAGTTATGAATTTTTGAAGTTGGGCCAGAAAAACTGGATTTTTACCCGATGAACAATAAAAATCTGAAATTTAGCGTTTTTAAGACAAAAAGTGAGCCCAGGACCATCCAATATGGTCTAAAGTGGTTTTTAATTAAACCCTAAGTAGATCTAATAGTAAGGTGTGACACCAAGTATATACTCAGGCAATTTCATCTCATCAAAGAAATCAATGATAGAGGTGATATAAAAATATGCAAAGTATCAGGAGAAGACAATGTTGCTGATCCTCTAACAAAGCCGCTTGTGCAGGCAAAGCATGAGCGTCATGTTAGGTCAATGGGAATTAGGCAAATTAATGATTGTACCTAGTACAAGTGAGAGGATGTTGGAAATTGTGCCCTAGGGGCCAATCATTGTGTTATGAACATTGTTGATTTATGAATTTCTTAATTATGTTATCATATTATTTGCATGTTTACTGTGATGACTATCCTTGGATAACTCATGATTTTATCCTAAATGTCCCTGGTCGGTCATCTATGTGGGAGCAGAGATGAAATAAGACTAGTATGACTTTAAAGATGTATAGAGATATAAATCAAAGTCATAGGCACATGTAAGAGTACAAGGTGTTGGACCGACCTGCTATGAGAGAGCTGCATGGGTTAAGTCAAAGCTTCTCTCATATACAAACCACGTCACTATGCCCTTTGACTTGAGATCATCATGGATTCCTACATGAGAAACACTCAGCTTTGACCTAGTCAAAAGTCACTTTTGACCGAGTGATCATAAAGACTATGTTCAGGCTTAGTGGTTTTCATATGGAGGAATGTGAATAGTTAAGATGGAATTTGTCCCTCACATTCGTAGAGAGATATTACTGGGCCTCTTGATGAGTGAGTCTGAGAAATGTATGGCCATACTATAATGGAAAGGTAGTTCCATTTCTATACTCAGACTACTCAGGGATCGAGAAAGTAACTGTCAGGAATAGGAGGATGACGTTCTCCATGCCTCATCCATGACCAAACTGTCGTGTGACAAAAGGGACGTGATATGGTTGTATGAAAGGTTACATCGTTCATCGATCCTCATATGATTTGGGTAGTCATGATGTCTTGCTAGAGACCGCTTACGACTTGTGAGTCATTATAGTAAATGGCCCACTGCCAACTTCATATGGGCCTACAGGGTCACACACAAAATAGCTCAGCATGAGCTATGATGTCCAGATTCATTGAATCTAAGATATGTCTAGATTTAATGAATAATCTAGGGTAGACGTGTGTGTGTTATATATAAATTCGCGTATATATATATAATATGATATAAGAGATATTTATAAGATTTGATTTATAAGGATAAATTAAATCTCTATCACTTTTAAATTTGAAATTTAGATTGATATGATATCTTATAATATCTCAAATTTGATTTATTAGAATAAATCAAATATAATTCCGTCATATCTTTATTTTGAATTAAATGAATAGGTGAATTAAATCTGTAGGGACGGATTTAATATGAACCATATTTGTTTAATTAATTTCTTATCAGATCACGCAATATATGATATTGTATTAATTTCAAAATTAGTTTAGGATTAATTCCGAAATCCAATATCCTTCATAATACCCATAGCATCCTATATATTTGATATAAGGATCTAGGGTTTGGAGTAGTGAGCGAAAAAGGTTTACAGATAAGAAATGGCCAAAATAGAGACGGTGAGGATGGATTCTCAAACCCTAGAAGGACAAGAGGTGCTAGCACGTTGTTCGTGATTGGAACGCTATTCGTGTGGATACCGGTAGAGGAAGCCGATCTGAGTTCTCGACTTCTCACGATCCAAAAGAGAGCATAGGCATCCCAAACATCGGAATCCCTCAACCACCAACGATTCGAATACCACAGGTAACACCCTCTTCATACATGACTTAAACACAATCGGTAGATCCGGGCAAGGGATTGGAAAATTTTAAAGTTACTTTTTCCGCTGCGTGTCTTTCAATTCCTTACAATAAATAGGCTTTAAATTTAATTAAAGCTAACCTTGTCAGTTTCTAGGGACAGAATTAATTTTACAATCTATGTAAATTTCTTAACTACTATTTCCCAGTTTTTCCTGGTTATTTGAGGCCGTCTCATAGCTTAAATAATTCAATTTGAGTTACTATCTCAAATTGTCCAAAACCCTGGAATGACTTCAGGGCATTTTCGTCATTTCTAGCCTTATATCGGCTCTGGGATCCTATTCTCATTTTTCTAGAATTTTTCTAAGTCATTTGGGCTCTTTTTGCTAACTCTGAGTATTGGCCGACCAAAACTTTTTTTATTTACAATTAGGTCCCTACTTGGCCTAGGAATCCTTTCTTTGCAATTTGGTCCGTCCTTAGGCCTAATTTTCAGAACCATCTCTTGCAAGTTTCCGGCATAACCTCTGGCCCTTAGTTGTTTCTAGTTCGTCATTCTTTAGTCTCCGAACACTATTGTTTTACACATTTGCCCTTAGAAAATCTCTTTTTCCTTCTAAGGAATCTCCGGGACTTTCATTGCATTGGACTTAGCAATCATCCTTTCCTTGTGCTATTACTTGTATCTATGAGCCAAAATTTGGGATGTTACATCCAGGATCTGATCAAAGCTTTCATAGCTACCTTGCTTGGAATGGTCACTAACCAACTGGATCTGATCCTGCCAAACAGGGGTCCTTGGCAAAGTGTCGACTAAGGCCTGTCCCCATATCTCCTCATCTATCTCTCCGCCGTCCTGGTTGTCACTCCTTACTATTATATTCACTTAGTTTTCATTTAAAACCACTTTTACCATATTGGATGGTCTTAGGCTCACTTTTTACCTTAAAAACGTTGAATTTCGGATTTTTACTGTTCATCGGGTAAAAATCCAGTTTTTCTGGCCTAAGTTCAAAAATTCATAACTTATTCCAAAAAATCCAAATGGGGTGGTTCAAAATTATAATTAAATATCTTTAAGTCTCTTTCACAGAAAAATAGTCTCATGATCCAATTCCTTATGAAAAAGCATCAGGCTTTTGTGAAATGTAACACTGTCAATTTGCCAAAAACCCTTTTTTCCAAATTCTGACCTTTAACTTTGAAAAATCATTAGAATTCATATACTTAGCCATTTTTAATGTATTGGCTATCAAATTGAATCTTGGGACGTTATCTTTCATCGTACCAAATTTGTGACTAAAAGCGTTCGGGAGCATAATCAAAAAGTTGCACGAACATTGCAATGTTAGTGTGCTTACAGCACTGTTAGCTTAATATATACATAACCAAAAGGGTCCACGAATTTTATGGCAAGACACCATACTTTAGTCTCCAATCTGCAGCTTACTCATAGGAGTTTTAGGCCCTAAAATGTTAGATTATATTTGGGGGATGAGATTTTAAGAAATCCCAATAGCAAGATCAATCAACCAAACATTAACATGCATCATTATAAAGCATTTCAACATTAGCTATCATAGGAGAACTAATCTTTTATAAATAGGCAACCTCAAACAATGGCAAAAAATGTAAGGAGAAACCATATCACAAACATCATAATTCAACCATATAATAGCAAGCATACATGCCATAAATAACAATGCAAAGTTAACATTAATGGCTAATTAGATCCCACTACCTTGATCCAATGCTTTTTGTTTTCTTGTTGTTCCTTCTTGCTTCCATAAGTGCCAAACCCTAACATGGAAATCCACAAAAAGGGTGGCAAGAAATCATCAACCATTCCTTATAAAATCAATAACATAACTCAAGTAACTCCTAAACCCCTTAAAGCTTCCATCTTTGTTCTTGAATTTTTAGAGTTGGTTTCCATAAACCCTAAAAATTCCCTCTTGACTCAAACCTACATGATTTTTCATGTAGATTCCAAATATCTACTTGGATTTAACAAAATAAATTTCCTTCCTTCAGTTTTAGCTTGGCCGAACCATTAGGGTTCAAAACTCAAAAATTACAACTTTGATTTATGGCTTCTAACACTTGTTCTTTAGGTTTATCCTACACACTTTTCATTTTGAACACAATGGAAGCCTCAAAACTTTGGAAAACACATCCAAAATTTAGTTTTGGTCTTGGCTGAACCAAACCTTTTGAAGTTCAACCATGAAAAACTTTTCAAAACAACACTAAACCACTTGAAACCATCTTAAATCACATAGTGTTCTAACTATGTTTAACAACAAAACCTCCTTCCCTACACTATACCCATTTCGGCCAACAACAAGAAGGGAAAAGAAGTGATTTTTCCAACCATACAAATCAATAAAAGAAAGCAAGTAACATCTTAAGACAACTTACCAAGCTTGGATCTTAGTTGGAAGGTCAAATATGCTTGCTTTTCCTTGATCTCTTCACAAAATCACTCTTGCTCTCTTCCTTTTCCCTATAGCATGAAATGAGGTCTGATTATGGGGGAGGAAAAGCTCATTAGTGCTCACAAAATATCCCACCAACCATCATTAATGATATGCCATGTGTCAAGAGCCTAATTAGTCTTAATCCTCTCTCTTAATTAACTTAAATCATAATGTAATTAAATTCCAAGGTCAAGATCCTCTCCATTGGTAGCTTGACACTTGGAAAGCTTTAATTACGATCCATTAAAGGCTTGACAAGTGGCAACTTGTGGGCCAAGCAAAGTGCAAGACTCTACTACTTGCTTTATCGGTGCACTTTTACTCCGGGTTTAACTTCTTTTCTATAATTACAGTACTCTGGCCTCTGTAATTATTTTTGTCAGATCCATAAATTATTCTCCTCATTTTTATCTTTCCAAATTTCCCTCTTCGTCTCAAAATTAATTTCCCAATAATTAAATAAAATGAAAAACTAATTTCCTTCTCTTTAGTGATTTTTCCACTTTTCAAAGGAATTGGGAAAAATCTTGGACACTTGAGGGTCTTATTTTAATTCCATAATCTCTTATAATTCCTTGAGATATCATAAGAATTTTCTTGAGATTTTATTCTTCTTAAAAATATTTATTTGGAATTTTCCAAATAAAGACCTTAAACTAGCTTAAATTGCCCTTAAATTCCTTTGTAATTTCTCTAAGGGCAAATTGGTCATAAAACCAATTTTATAATCCCATATATTCTCAAGAAACATTGTCCTTATTTTTTCTTAATTTTCTAAGACTCAGAATTATTTTTCTATAATTATTCTTGACCAATTTTCCTTAATTAGTCAAACTTTTCATAATTGGCTTGGAAAATTATAATAATTATTTTCCACCAAAATTCTTCTATTTCTCCTTGTCATTTTTTGCCTTTAAATATTTAGGAATATCCTTACTCCTAATTGCCATATTACTGGATGTGACACTAGTCGACGATATTACTATGTAACATGTGTACGTAGTAAAAATAGTCCATATAAATATACCCATATTGGTTCTAGGAGATGTCAATCTGCCTCCCTAGCTCACAAGCTCCTAAAAAATAGTCTGATAGGTGTGCAGCTCCTTCGTGACTAACTGCTGCCTCTTCTTCAAAGGCAGGTCCTTCTCCAAGATATGATCATGGTGCACTACTTTGAGAGGCTGTGGCTTCGTCCCATTGGGGCCTGCTTCGTCCGGGTTAGGTTTAGGCCCCACAATGCTCCTGGCATCATCATCCTCTAACCTTTTGCTATCATTGGAGTCTACCTCGAGAACTATATCCTCTACCTCCCAAAGAGGCTGATAATATCCGGGTGGTGGAGTCGGGTCATCGGGGTCAAGAACATGTGGATGGTTGTTGAACCTTGTCTCTAGGTAATCAAAACTATATTAGGAAAACGCAGTAAGTAAGGCAATACCTAGGTCATTCTTCTCAAGGAGCCTTAAGTTGGAATTCAATTCTTAACAATTCACTTTAATTATCAAATTATTAAGGTAAAAGATTGAGTTTCAGAGTGGAGAAATTGAAGCAAGAAACAAATTCGAATGAAAGGTAACAGTAGAGGTTCTAAAATGCAAAAGAGATTCAGATAAGAGATAGTAGTTCCCCTAGCAATTCATCCTTCCTTCCTTGTTTAATCTTATAATTTGGAGTCTCTTAGAGTCAATCAAATGGATAGATTCAGCTACTGCTCAAATCTCTTTAAACACAGGTCAATAACAACTATCTTACTAGATTCATTGTCTTGCTCTGTAGAGAAGGAAAATCAATTAACAAGAACACTTTAGAAGCAAGTTGCCATTCTCTAAGGATGACCACAACTGTGAATCATCAAAATCATTCAATCAAAATTCAGAATTATAGAACAACAGTCCTAGTAAAACGAATTAGATCTACAAATTAACAGAGAATCCTCTATTCAACTGAATCAAAGGACACAACTCATATCTGAATGTTCAATCAGATCTAAATTCCAATAAACATAATTCTAATCACTCAACTTTCATTCTAATCACAAATGTTCAACTGATACAAATGAATCTTAGAATAGAAAGTGGAAATTAGATCTAAAAAGACTCCCTGTTTAGTTCCATGAACTCAAGTCAGCTTCATTGCTAGGAGAACTTGGGAATTCAGCCAGTCATGCTCTAAATTGCAGTAGAAACAGTAAGAATCAATGAAAGATTCATAGATGATTAGTGGAAGATGATGGATTTGGATGAAAATAGGAGAGAAATTGAGAGAAGGTAGAGAGAACGAGAAAATCCGTGATCTGGAGGGTGAAGAACTCAATCTGGGCCTCTTTCTGTTTGAGCACACAACTTCTGTATTTAAATATGAAGTTTTTTGTCATCTGTCATGGCATCTTGTGATATCCACTGTGGCTCCTAGCCTATGTAGTGTCGTTTCAATTAGTGATCCTAAGCTCCTTGTGAAACTTGGTCCACCGTGGTGCCTCTAATCATTCCCTGTGGTGCCTATGACTGAGAGTATCTTTGGAAATCCACCGTCGTGCCTTCAACTATCCGCCGTGGCGCCTGTGACAGAATGGAGAGAATGCTAGTTAAGCTCCCTGAAATTCACACCAAACAAAGATCAAAAGTACACACAATAAAATCACATAAAATCATGCAAAAACACAACGAAAACCTCACAACTTCCTTCACCAACTCTTATGCATAATGAAAGCTAATTATACCCAAAACTATGCAAATATAAATGGCAAAATCATGAGTTTAGGGCTAGAAATATATGCAAATAATGAGGCTTATCAATTCCCCCACACTTAGCTTTTGCACTCCTGGGCAAATCAAGTCTAAACATAATGTGAAAGAGAAGGATGAAAGATAAGGAATAAGCAAGTTCAAAAGTTCAAGTTACAAATGCAACCAACAATAATTCTTTAACTAACATCAGTCCATGGAGCATTTTAAGGTAAAGAAATCAAGCAATGATATGCGATTTAATCTAAGTGAACAAAATATGGAAGACCACACAAGGGAATCAGTATATCACTCAACTCATAAGTGTTTAATGTTCTTTCACTCAATTCACTTGTTTAAATGCTCTACCATATGCTTGTAATAGCTCTACCTCTCCATCACTCAAATACATAAGTACTCAAGAATCAAGAGGACTTTTGTGGCTTGTAATGTAAAGGTGGGAAGGAAATGCACAAGAATACATATGAGGGAAGAGATAATATGCAAATTAATGCATAGAACTCAATAGCAGTAACAATGTTCAATTGAGGGTTAACTTCTTAATCTTGAACTCTAAAGGGGCAAGGGTACTTTTTTCCTTTTTACTTTCTTTTCTTGCTTTTTCATTTCTTCTTCAACTTTTCTAATCCTTTTTTTTCTTTCTTTATATTCTTATCTTTTTTTTCCTTTGTTTCTTTTCATTTCATTTTTTCATTTTTTTTTGGCACCCATGCTCAAATATGCACTTCCTCATATCAATCCATCATTGAATCTATCATAATACTAGTGAATTCTAAAAGGAATTAATGAAATGAAATATGCATCCTTGTAGGAGAGAGGTTTTATAAATGAGAGTGAAATAATGGAAAATTCAACTAAAAGGCTCAAATGGGTAGCAAAGGGTAAATCATGTAGGGGTTGGCCATTTGGTCTAAGTAGTTAATTTGAATGAATGCCTCAATCATGTTCAAGAGATACAAATGTTACATGTGGTCTTGATTAAGAACTAAGACAAGTTTTAGAGAGCATAAGAATAAGTGAATGCACACAGAGAAATGAATATAAAGGCCCAAAGAATCCTTCCAACTAGGCTTTGTCTTCCATATTCATTCACTTCGGCTAAATAACACATCATGCTTAATCTCTATGCATTAGAAAATTTCACTTCATGATATTAATTTCCAAGTCAAAATTGATCACAAATGCAACATTAAACCCTTAAAACAAGCTTAAACCTTCAAAAAGTTTTTGAAAAATTGAGATTTTTATAAAAGACGCAAAACACACACACGAACACATAAAAACACAGTATTCACTTCCCCATTCTTGATCCTTGCGTTGCCCTCAATGCAAAGCTGAACAAAAGATAAGCAAGGAAAAGTGGGGAAAGGAATAATAGACATAAACAACGGAACACACAAAATAAACGGAAAACAACTTACACTTGCTACTGGTCATGGCCCTCTCCCACACTTATTCACAAGTGAAGTTCAAGAATGATAAAATTCAAACAAACATAGACTAAGGTATGTGAGTTAAGGAAAGGGACAACCTGAGATTATGGTGGATCAAAATTCTCCTTGTAAATTTTGAGCAGGTGGCCATTGACCTTAAAAGTCTTATGCTCATCTCATCTAGCAACTCTATCATGCCAAAATTGTGCACTTTAGTGACCGAGTATGGTCCTTCCCATCTAGTGCTTAACTTGCCAGGTTTAAATGTGAACCGTGCCTTTACAGCAACACTTTATCTCCAACATTGAAAGTCTTCCTTAGAATTTGCTTGTCATGAATCATTTTTGTCTTCTCCTTGTAAAACCTGGAATTCTCATAGGCTTCAAGTCTCAACTCTTCAAGTTCCTGCGGTTGCAATAACCTTTCCATGCCAGCAGAATCAAAATCAAGGTTACATGCTTTTACAGCCCAAAGAGACTTATGTTCAATCTCAACTGGTAGGTGACACATTTTACCATAAACCAACCTATAAGGAGACATGCCTATGGGGGTTTTAAATGCAGTTCTATATGCCCACAAAGCATCATCTAATCTGGCACTCCAATCCTTCCTAGATGGTTTAACTATTCTTTCCAACACCTTCTTGATTTCTCTATTTGCATTTTCAGCTTGCCCATTACTTTGGGGATGATAAGGTGTGGATGTTTTATGTGTCACACCATACTTAGTGAATAACCCTTGCAGTATTTTATTACAAAAAGGAATTCCATTATCACTAACTATTGCTCTAGGGATGCCAAACCTAGAAAAGATGTCATTTTTTAGAAATTTTGAAACAGTGGCAGCATCATTCTTTTGGTTGCTATGGCCTCTACCCATCATGAAAGATAATCAACTGCAAGAAGGATGTATGTAAAACCCATAGAAGGAAAAAAGGGCCCCATAAAGTCAATACCGCATACTTTAAACACCTCACAGAAAAGCATTGGGTGTTAGTAATTCATGTTTCTTAGTTAGGCTACCAAATCTTTGGCAAATATCACAATTCTTGCAATACTCATAAGAGTCTTTAAAGAGTGATGGCCAATACAAACTAGCTTCTAAGATTTTCCTTGAAGTCTTTTGAGCACTAAAATGGCCTCCACAAGTTTGAGAGTGGCAAGCATGCATGATGTCTTGGAATTCTTCATTTGGCACACATCTTCAAATGATTTAGTTGCTGCATACCTTCCAAAGGATTGGAGGGTCCCAAATATAGTATTTAGACTCACTCTTAATCTTCTCCAAAATTGCCCTTACTCCTTCTTCTAGCTACCAAGGGCATTTTGGTTCATTCAAGCCAAATTTTTGCCTATAAATAGGCACTCCCTCCCCTTCATTTTTGGCCAAGCAAGGATCTATAGGGGAAACTCTGCCACCCTTGCATCTAGAGAGAGAAAGAGCTATTTCTAGTGAGAGAAACTCCACCTAAGTTCAAGCTTCAAGATCAAGGTATGTGGTGGCTATAGCATTTGATTTGATGCCTATTTCAAATTATTTACCAAATGAATAGTAATCTTAATCCAATAAACTGTACGTTTTCAGTGAGGATAAGTTCAGTTGAATATTTTTTCCTTAAAGAGCATTGAAATATCTTTTCGTAGAATTTTGGAACACCTCCATACGACTTTTCTAGAATTAGTTATGACTTTTCAAAGTTGGACCTGTAATCTGAAAACTGGACAGTGAACAATAATTTTCTGAAAATTAACGTCCAAATTGAAATTTTTAAGTTTAAGACCATCCAAAGTGGTCTAGAATGGTTCTAAATGAATGCTAAGGTATTATATAAGTAAGGTGTGACATTTTTAGTATCAGAGCAGAGGTTCTGGCATAGGAAGAAGAGAACTATCTGTAAGAATTTATAAAAGCCCAGTTCAGGTTAGAGCTAGTGGTGGAATACTAGCTAAGGTCCAACTAAGGTTATGGATTGGAGGTGAATGCTCTAGGGAAAATAAGTAATAAGGATCTTTAAATGAAGTTGGGATCCTCTGTTAGAAAGGTACAGATAAAATGATGATAAGGAGTTATACGCAGAGGAAGGTAGCCACTATGTAAAGATAAAGAGACTTCCCTCTAAGAAAAAAAAAAAGGATAATGCTTATAAGTCGGATAGAGGTATGAGTCTAAACCCTAGACGAAAAGAGTCAAGTGGCAACCTAAGTTAGATATAGTTACTGTAGCCTTGATGGAAGGTTAAGGTAGCATGAAAAAGTAGCTATCTTTGATTTCTAAATGGATATAAAAGCTAGGAAGAGCTAAAGATCACTTTCTGCCGCCAGTGATCCCTGAGGATAGAGGAAACCAAAAGTGCTAATGGCCTAGAGTTGTGAGCCAGACCCTTCCTTAATTGCTTGAAAGGAAATAGTTAACTTAGTTGGGGATCACAGTAAGGCTAGGACATGGAAGTCCCTCAGGCAGCAGTTAAGGTTACGATGAACAAAGCTAAGTAAAACTAGCAAAAGTAAGAGAAAGTATGTTTCGTCATGATGAACTAAAGAAAGTGGTGGCGAATAAGAATTCTAGTCATAACAATAGAGATAGTGACTCTCAGATGATGAGATGGTATCTTGGCACGACTTGATGGATTATGAGGTCCTTGAGAGTAAGACTGATAGAGCTCAGAGAGAGGGTTGTAGCCACTATTTAAAAGCTATCAGATTCCCCCTCAAGAGGAAGAGTAATGATGAGATGAACGAGATAGTTAGGGGTTGAGTCTTAGACCCTTTTTGAGCAGAAGTCCCAAAGATGAGAAAGGAAGTCAAAGCAGTTTCAGGGACTAAATTGCAAAGTAAAAGTTTTTTAAGGGCTTCAGTATAATCAAGGTCAGAGACTCCAGTAAAGTCTCGAAGGCTTAAAGAGAGAAAAGAGACTAGATATAGGCCAAAGGTTAAGTTAGAAGCCTCAAAGAGAGAATTAAATAAAGTTAAGTCCAAGCAGGGACTAAACTGTAAATTTCGAAAGTTATGACTAACAGGGGTAAAAATGGAAGTGTACAAAAAATTCGAAGAAAAATCTCAAAAAATGGGAAATAGTATTCTAAGACTCTTCTGTGAAAAGAAATGACAAAAAGACCCCTAAGGCAGCTTAAATAGAATTTATGAGGTTATGGCTAGTAAAAAGTACACTGTTGAGGTAATTATTTAAAATAGCAAGAGACCTAAAAAATGTACGTTAAAATGAGATTAATTGGTTGAAAGTTATACTAATTTATAAAATTAGTCCCGTAACCAAAAGGCCAGTGGAATGGCTTTAATAAATTAAAGAGCTGATTGTGCCAATAAAAGGGTATTTTAGTAAACAATTTTTATACAAGGCATAAAGGAAGTGTTATGGCCTGAGAAAATTCATAGATATTTTTTATAATGAAGAGGAATTTATGGAGTAGACAGAAAAGTTTTCTGAACTCCGGAAGGCCATAAAGAAAGCCGGAGAAACGTGGGCCAAGTAAAATAGGAGGAAATTTAAGGGTTAAGTTTAGATCCAACGGTTATGATCTAATCTCCCTTCTCCTCCATCATTTTCGTGACATGTGGCCTCTTCTAGAAGCATGATGCAAGGATGATGTAATAAGATGATGCAATGATGATGCAAAAGTGCACTTGAACTTCCAAAATTGCCCTTATTCCTTCTTCTAGCTACCAAGGGCATTTTGGTCCATTCAAGGCAAATTTTTGCCTATAAATAGGCACTCCCTCCCCTTATATTTTGGCCAAGCAAGGGAAACATAGGGGAAACTCTGCCACTCTTGCATCTAGAGAGAGAAAGAGCTATTTCTAGTGAGAGAAACTCCACCTAAGTTCAAGCTTCAAGATCAAGGTATCTGGTAGTTGTAGCATTTGATTTGATGCCTATTTCGAATTAGTTACTGTATGTATCTGATTCTGAAATTTTGTATACTTAAAATACACTCTATAAGCTTTAAATCCATGGGTAGAACACTTAATCTGGATATGTGTATGATTTATGGTGATTTTTCAAAGTTAGGGTTTGAAATCTGGAAACAGTGTTGAACTTTTGGGAGAGTGTCGAGTTCCGTACAATTTCGGTACTGTTTGGCGTAGAATTGGTTCCTGAAACTATTTTTCCTTTAAGGTTAACTTAAGGAGATTTCAGTGAGACTTAGAAGCACTCAATTTGGATTTTTTATATTTAATTATGAATTTTCAAAGTTGAGCAAAAATTCTGGAGTTTCTGCATGAACAGTACCCGCGAGCCAAAATTTTCAGATTTTGTATTATTGAATCTAAGGCCATCTAAAGTGGTCCTAATTGACAAGAAATGGATTTTAAGGATGGGAAATGATAAGATTTATATTAGAAAAGTTAGAAAGAAAACCCTAAGACTAAGAGAAAGGGTTGAGGTTCAAGAAAGCTAGTCGTGAACTTTATGTAATCTAATGGTCCTAATAGATTGTGTGATCATTATGGTTATGTTTAGGACCTTTGAACATCCAAGAGGATGTTTGGTGATGTTGACCGAATGCCCACATGGTTGGAAAGTCAAGGGAGTCAAAGGAAAAGTAAGAGGAAAGCTTGAGGTGCAAGGTAGTGAACTTACCTATACTGTGTGCTTGATATGTATGCTTGCATGATGTGATTGTGTTGCCATGATGCGACTAAGCTATGATGAAATGTTTGCAAAGCCATGATGTGACTCGGAATTTCGAGGACGAAATTCTTTTGAGAGGGGGAGAATTGTAACATCCTGATTTTTGGGCCTAGAAGTATTAGAAATAGCCTGAATGAGATAGGCTACCAGACCCCTTTTTAGTAGAGGTCTTAAAGATGAGAAAGAAAGTTAAAGCAGTTTTAGGGACTAAACTGCAAAGTGCGTGTTTTAAGGGGCTAAAGGGTAATCAAAGTTAGAGGCTCCAGTAAAGTCTCAAAGGCTCAGAAAGAGAAAAGAGGCTAGATACAGACCAAAGGTTAAGTTAGAAGCCTCAAAGAGATTGTTTTATGAGGTTGAGCCTAAGCAGGGGTAAAACCGTAAATTCAGAAAGTTACGGCCATCAGGGGTAAAAATGGAAAGTACTTAGAAAATTCTAAGAAAATCCCAGAAAATGGGAAATAATATTCTAAGGCTCTTTTGTGAAGAGAGATGACGAAAATACCCCTGAGGTAACTTAAAAGGAATTTATAAGTTTATGGCTCAATTTGAGATGTAGAGGTAGATTTAACTGTTTGAGTCATAAGAAAGCCTCAGAAAATTATGGTAAAATGGGGATGTATGATCTAAGAGATTATAGAAAATTATAAAATTAGTCTCATCCCCAGAAGACTAGCAAAATGGCTTTAAGAATACTTAAAAGCCAGTTGTGCCGAAAAAGGGCATTTTAAAGAATGATTTTTAAGTGGGGCTACAGGTTGAGTTATGAGCTGAGAAAATTCACAGATTTTCTCTAGAATATGAGGAATTTTATGATATTTTTGGATGAATTTTGAAGCTCTAGATTAAATAAAATGCTCCAATAAAATATTAAATAATTTTGTCCCCTAAATAGGAGACAAAACCAAAGAAAATATCTAAGAGCCATCATGACGATGCTGAGTCAGCGTGCTGAGTCATCAAGCGTAATCATGACACCGACGAGTCATCATGCTGAGTCATCAAGCGTAATCATGACACCTACGAGTCATCATGCTGAGTCACCAGAAGATATTTATGGACAGCATAAAAATCAGAACGCAGTATGGGAATATTTTAGACAGTCTTTTGTCTACTCGTTATAGTGAAATCTCTACTGCATGACTCAGTAAGGTTAAGTAGCCTGTCAGTAGAGCTAATTATTTTTCCCTCTGCTCCTCTAAGGTGGCACCATATATGTACTTATTAAGATGAGAAAATAGTGTCAGAACATGTCCTGGTGATACAGGGTAAGTCAAGACCCGAAAAGTATCCGATACGGTGCAAGATTGGCTTGATAGGTGGAGAAATAATTAAGAAAATATTTTTGCACGAATTTCCATTTATTTTCTCCCTATTTTAATGCCATAAATGATGAAAGGACATGAAAGTGACAAGTGTACGGTTAGATGAGAAAAAGAAAATATTACGTGTACGGCTAGATGGAAGACACATGTACGGTCGGATGCAAGACATGTGTGCGGTCAGATTAAAGGCATGTGGCTTGATGATGTAAGCATGATGTCATCATGATGAGGTAAGCATGATGTCATCATGATGAGGTAAGCATGATGTCATAGGACACTTGTCACCGTAAGATCAAAAGAGAAAATGGACGGTCCAGATCGAGCCACGTATTTTTAAGATCAACGGTCCAGATTCAGTCTGTTTTCCATAAATACCCCCTCCCCTCCCTACCATTTCGTCCAAGCATAAGGAATCCATGGGGAAGCTCTTGAAAAATGGTTTCTAGAGAGAGAAAGAAGAGGGAGAAAGAAAGGCCAAGTGGTTCCAAGCCAGATCAAACTCTAAAACAAGGTATGTGATGGTTATAGCACCTGATTTTATGCCTATTTCGGATTAGTTACTGTGCGTATCTGATTCTGAAATTTTGCATG
Source organism: Neltuma alba (assembly GCF_004799145.2). Lineage (NCBI taxonomy): Eukaryota > Viridiplantae > Streptophyta > Magnoliopsida > Fabales > Fabaceae > Neltuma > Neltuma alba. The sequence continues at coordinate 4,196 of NW_021635442.1, read as the reverse complement.
CTTAAAGTAAACTCTGTGAGCTTTAAATCCATAGGTAGAACACTTCATTTGGATATGTGTACGATTTATGGTGATTTTTCAAAGTTAGGGTTTGAAATCTGGAAACAGTGTTGAACTTTTGGAAGAGTTTCGAGTTCCGTACAATTCCGGTGCTATTCGGCGTAGAATTGGTTCCTGAAACTAATTTTCATGTAAATTTAACTTAAGGAGATTTCAGTGAGACTTGGAACCACTCAATTTGGATTTTTCTAGAATTAATTATGTATTTTCAAAGTTGAGCAAAAATTCTGGAAATTCTGCGTGAACAGTACCCGCGAACCAAAATTTCCAGATTTGGTATTCTTGAATCTAAGGCCATCTAAAGTGGTCTTAATTGACAAGAAATGGATCTTAAGGATGGGAAATGATAAGATTTATATTATAAAGTTAGAAAGAAAATCCTAAGACTAAGAGAAAGGGTTGAGGTTCAAGAAAGCTAGTCTTGAACTTTATGTCATCTAATGGTCCTAATGGATTGTGTGATCATTATGGTTATGTTTAGGGCCTTTGGAACATCCAAGAGGATGTTTGGTGATATTGAACAAATGCCCACATGGTTGGAAAGTCAAGGGAGTCAAAGGAAAAGTGAGAGGAAAGCTTGAGGTGCAAGGTAGTGAACTTACCTATACTGTGTGCTTGATATGTATGCTTGCATGATGTGATTGTGTTGCCATGATATGACTAAGCTATGATGAAATGTTTGCAAAGTTATGTTTGCAAGTTTATGTTATGTTTGCCTTGGCAATATGTTATGGAAGCATGAAATGCTTTAGCTTACTTTCCATGGCATTCATGTGTTAATGTTATAACATGTCATGCATGTGCATTATGTCTTGCATGCTTATGGGTAGTGTTTGCTACTGTGATTCCCCCGAATCTCACCCCTCCCTAACCAACCATTTAGGTCAATCAATGATGGGCAATAATGGCATGAGAAGTAAGGAGAAGTAAGCGGAGAATTATTCTTGGTAATGGATGAGACTGTTGATAAATGTATAATTCTACTATTTTGTGAACTATGTTATGGATGCCAATGATACCATGTATTTAATTATAATTATTATGGCATGAATGAAATGTATGAGCATGAAAGGGAAAGAGTAAGGCCATGTTATGTATGCCAAAGAAATAAAAAGAATTAAAGAGATGTTAAGGGATAAAACGTAAGTCCTGGAGCAGTGAGTTTGTAGCTCTAGTTTGACCTATCAAATGAGTGAGTTAGGTCATAAGATTTGGCAAGTAAAGAGATCTTATGTCTCTCTTTAAAATGACAGGTAGTTTGCCTGATTCCGATAACCGAGCAGAAAGTTATGCCTTTCCAAAGTTAGGCAAAATACAGTAAAATCCGAAAATGACCAAATGAACAGTAAATTTTTCAAAGAAAATTGGCTCGAATTCTAAGGAAATCAGTCCAGAAACTATTTTTCCTCAAAATTTTATCCAAAGAGCTTTCTGTAGAACTTGAATCACTCAATTTCAATTTTTCTACAATTAGTTACGAATTTTTGAAGTTTGTCACATTTTAAGGTGACAATGAATAGTAACCCGTAAATGAAATTTTTCAAACTTGATTTTTCATCAATTGTAGCCTTCAAAAGTGATTCCAAATGCTTCCGCAAAGAAAGTTAATTGATTTAAACATGAGGTGTTACAGTTACAGTTCGCGCCTATCAGCACTATTCAGTTAAGCGTGCTTAGGCGAAAGTAACCCAACGATAAGTAACCATTAGGAAGTTCTTGTAGAGGTCCTGACTAAGGTATAAGCAGAGTATTGGTTTAAACGAAGCCCGGTATGAGAGAAAACCTAATTAGAAAAGTAACGGGTGACTAGGATTGGTCCAATTGAGATTATGATAGTGAGGTGTTTTCTTCAAGGGAAATAGATATAGAAGAGAAGTAAGAAATGACAGAGAGTAACCTGAGAGATAGGTAGTCGCTGCTATGAGACCCCCCTCAAGAGAGGAATGGTTACGCTAAGAGAGCTTGACCACGGAATGAGTCAAAGTTGAAAGACGTCTCCAAAGCGTAATGGCTAAGAGTATGGTAAGCCAATAAAGAATAGGAGTCGACCCTAATAGGGAAGCTGGGTGACAACCTAAGCCTTGGATAATTAGTTAAAGGTGCCTGACTGGAAGGTCACAGAGTGGAGATGTTTTAATGATCAATGCCTGCTGTGTTATATGTCACTTTATGATTAGCAATATGACCATAGAAGTAATGGGTAAAGGTACAGTATCCAGTCAGAGGTATAAGTCAATGCCCTGGTAAGGGAATTGAATGTCAACTTGTACCTTAAGTAATCGATATGACCTTGATAGAGGCATGGTAACAGAATGAGATGTTTTGAGGTTTGTTCAAATCCTTGAATAGAGGTGGAAATTCCTAAGGGATAGTGAACCAAGAGGGACAGAGATTATATGACAACAAATGAAGGTTCAATGATGACATTGGTGCCAGACCTAGATACCGCATAGCAAGGTGATTAAACAATTACCATATGATGTGATGTGATAAGGGTATGGTGATCAATACCGGACCAGAAAATAATTGGTCAAGAGGTGAAGAAAGTCAGAGAGAGTAAAGTGAGGCAAGATCCCTCTTGAGGATGGAGATGAAAGGAAATGAATAAGAACATGATAGTGGATGGTTGCATTGGGAACTAATAAACAAAGAGAGATAAGCAAGTTCCTTATGATACCTAAAGCTCGATGATGCTTAGATATATGATAATGTCAGGGACTAAAACAATATTCATTTATGTCCCTAAGGTATCCAAGAGCGTGCAACCATGGCAATTAGGCCATTAAGGAATATAAGAAATGAGATTCCTATAGTAGATGCCACTGCTTATAGGATTGAGTAATCTAGTAGAGGGGCTCCCTTTGATAGGGATATGGTATTTGAGGAATGTACCGTGATAGAGATTGCATATGAGGAAAGTCTTGACCATGAAGTACCTCTCTTAGATTGGGAAGTGGTTCTTTAGATCAGAGTGACGTTACTCTAGTAAGAGTAAGCTATGCTCTGAAGGAATGAAACAAAAGTAAGTGGTTGAGTTGGCGATGCTCCAGTAAGAGTAATCTGTCCTCCCACAGACAAAGTAAAAGTAGCAGAGGCAAGGCACAAGACAAACCTTATCCCAGAGAGAGAGGGAGACTGGTTAAGACAATAGAAGCGTGATACGCAAGCAAATGCTCCTCGAGCTTAACAGGGTATGATGGAATATCGAAGGATAATGAGAATATGATGATATAAGTCCTCTCATGATGATTGTCCAAATTGTTAAGAGACAACAAGGACTATAGAGTTCTAAGACAGGCAGCCTGGCATTAATGCAATGGCAAGTTAATAGGCTCTAGAGATGTGCCAGCGCTTAAGCATTTGAAAGACACCAGAAAAGGAAAGTGGCCTAAGGAAGCTAAAACTAAGGTCTAAAGAACTATGGGAAGACTAAGAATGTCAGGAGTTGACAGAAGGATTGAGTAAGGCCTAAGAAGACAATACTGATATCTATGATCAGTCTTGGGGAATAATTAGTCAAGTTACTAGCTGAGTGGAGGTGACTTATTTATTACTCAACTCTATGGTCTAGAGTCTTCTAGAGATCCTAAGATGGCTCAGATTGATGATAGTATTCTAGGGTTATAGTAGGTCCTAAAGAGGCTTACGGTAGAGCGCAGTAGCTCCTAGGTCATAGTAGACCAAGCCTAAGAGAAAATAGCTGAGCCATAAGGGCAAGAGTACAGTACCTCTTTAAGAAGACAATAACTAGAGATGAGTTTAAGATACTGAAATCTTCCTCAGCAGTGAACTATAGAGAGAGTACCCTTGACTTGTTCCAGATACCTCTATTGTTGATTAGCTATGTTCAATTCTGTTCTAGTCAATGAAGAAAAGAAAGGAGATACGCCCTTAAAGTAAAGAGGAATGATAGGGTACAGAAAAGAAGAGATAAATACGGTATTAAGAGAACCTAAAATGTCATGGTATAGTAAAATACCATGAAGACAGGCACATTATCATGGTATTATTATGAAAGAATGAGCCTAAAGTATCAGAAGAATGTGAGCAGTGGTGACAAAATGCTTAAAAGCAAAAGACCATGCTCATGAATGATAGAAAGTTTAGAAACAACGAGTTATGTAAGTATGAAGCCC
>NW_021635441.1:0-51220 GCF_004799145.2 Neltuma alba | reverse complement strand
AAAATGCCCCTTCGGGAAAAGATGCGATCTCGGCCGTCCATTTTTTTCTACTTTACACATGGACAAATCTTAGGGCACACACCATAAGAAGTTGACACATGGATGGACACCTAATCACCATGTGATTTTCATGTGGAAATAAAATATTATTTTATTGTTTTGTCTCTTATTTTCCTTTATGCCCTTGAACAATTTGGAAAATTCCAACTTTGTCCTCCCCTTCTAATTTTGGCTGAAATATTGCTCTCAATATTGGAAAAAAAATGACTCATCCAATAATCAGTGCAATCCACTGATTATTTGTGTATTTCCGGTCTGATTTTCCAACAATCCTGTCTAATTTACTGGCACAAAATTTCAATTTCAACACCTCATTAAATTCCCCTCATTCCAAGGGTAATCCATGATTTTTCTCAAGTTTTACCTCCCTCTATAATTTTCTAAATTTTATCCTGTCAAAAATCACTATTCTTCCGATAATAATTCGGTAATAAATATTCTTTAAGCTAACCTCTGTACATCCAAAGGTGGGAAGTAATTTTATAAATTAGGATAATATGTCACATATTTATCCATATTTTTCCTTGAATTTTTGAGGCCTCTATATATTTTTAAATAATGGAAATTGGCTAATTTTCCTTAATTAACCAAAAATCCAATAATTACAAATAATTCCCTGATAATTATTTTTAATCTTATATTCATCTTCTAAGCCTCAAAAATTATTATGTACCCTCCTTTCTATTTTTCATGATTTTCTGGGAATTTTCAGGAATTTTGGACATTATTTCCAATACTGCCCTTTCTTGACCGATCTTTTCAAGAATGACCGTTATGTCCCTTTCCTGATTTTTCCTCATAGCCTGGATCCTCTACCAATCTACTATACTATTTGGCCTTAGTCAGCCACAAATCATTCATCAATTAGAATAAAATTATCAGGGTGTGACACAGAGCACTGTAATCATAGAAAATAAGTTAAACCCGGAGTAAAAGTGCACTGATAAAGTGTTAATCAGAGTCTTGCACTTTACTTGGCCCACAAGTTGTCACTTGTCAAGCCTTTAATGGATAGTAATTAAAGCTTTCCAAGTGTCAAGCTACCAATGGAGAGGATCTTGACTTTGGAATTTAATTACATTATGATTTAAGTTAATTAAGAGAGAGGTTTAAGACTAATTAGGCACTTGACACTTGGCTACTCATTAATGATGGTTGGTGGGATATTTTGGTGCATTGAATGAGCTTCTCCTCCCCCTAATCTAATCCATATTTTGTGCAAGGCATGAAGAGAGGGAAAAAGAGAGAGTTCAAAGGAAAACCAAGAGAAAGGCATCAACTTTGGTCATTCAATCAAGGATTCAAGGTTAGTTCTTAGTTCTAGATGTGTTCTTGCCTTGTTTTCCTTCTCTTTTATGGTTGAAAAATCTGTTCCCTCTCTCTCTAATGGTTGGCCGAACTGAATAATAAAAGGGAAGGGAGTTTGGTTGTTAGATCTTGCTAAGGCATAACAACACAAGCTAGATCCTAGTGTTTGCAAGTGATTATAGTTGGTTTTGAAGCATTTTTCATAGTTATTTCCTTGAGTGTTATTTTTGGCCAAAGCTAGATCTAAACCCTAGGATAATTTTTTCAAAGTTTTGAGGCTTCCATTGTGTTCAAAATGAAAAATGGTGTAGGGTAAACCTAAAGGACAAGTGTTGGAAGCCATAGAATCAAAGTTGAAATTTTGGTTAAGAAACCCTAAGGGTTTGGCCCGTTCAAAACTAAAGGAAGGAAATTTATTTTGTTAAATCTAAGTAGATATTTGGAATCTACATGAAAAATCATGTAGGAAAAGGTCAAGAGGAAATTTTTAGGGTTTATGGAAAACAACTCTAAAAATTCAAGAAAAAGATAGAGGCTTTAAGGGGTTTAAAGGTTACTTGATTTATGTTGGTGATTTTTCATGAGGAATGGTTGATGATTCTTACTGCCATTTTTGTGGATTGCCATGTTAGGGTTTGGCATTTGTGAAAGAAAGAAAGAAGAACAAGAAAAACCAAAGAGCATTGGATTAAGGTAGAAAGATTTAATTAGCCTTAATGTTGAATGTTACATTGATTGCTATGCAATTTTATGTGCTATTATGTGGTTGAACTAAATGATGAGGATGATTATGATTGTGTAACTATACTCTTTGCTTTATGTGCCTTGGCTATTGCATGTTAGAGTGCTACATGTATGAGGTAAAGTAGTTCCCTATTAATAGCAAAAGGTTAGAATGCTTGTAATTGATGCATGTTAATGTTTTGGTTGATTGATTTGCTACTGGGATTTTTAAAATCTCATCCTCCCCCAAATATAATGTAACATTTTAGGGCCTGAAATTCTCAAGAGCATGCTGTAGATTGGAGGCTAAATTATGGTGTTACATTATAAAAATTCGTGGACATTTGGTTATGTATAAATATCAATGTTTGGTGATGTAACTCCTAAGCAGGATGTTAGTTTAGAGCCACATTTTAGTTAGTTACTGAACGAATTTCTGCACGAAATTTGACATACTTAAATTTCACGTCCTGAGCTTCAGATTGATAGGGAGCACGTTAAAAGTGGTCAAGTATACAATTTTTCATGATTTTTCAAAATTAAAGGTCAGAATCTGGGAGAAAAGGTTTTTGGCAAATGGACAGTGTTACCTTTCACAAAAACCTGACACTTTTTCATAAGGAATTGGATAATGAAATTATTTTTCCTTGAAAGAGGACTTAAATATATTTAAATATAATTTTGAACCACCCAAATTGGATTTTTGTGGAATAAGTTATGAATTTTTGAAGTTGGGCCAGAAAAACTGGATTTTTACCCGATGAACAATAAAAATCTGAAATTTAGCGTTTTTAAGACAAAAAGTGAGCCCAGGACCATCCAATATGGTCTAAAGTGGTTTTTAATTAAACCCTAAGTAGATCTAATAGTAAGGTGTGACACCAAGTATATACTCAGGCAATTTCATCTCATCAAAGAAATCAATGATAGAGGTGATATAAAATATGCAAAGTATCAGGAGAAGACAATGTTGCTGATCCTCTAACAAAGCCGCTTGTGCAGGCAAAGCATGAGCGTCATGTTAGGTCAATGGGAATTAGGCAAATTAATGATTGTACCTAGTACAAGTGAGAGGATGTTGGAAATTGTGCCCTAGGGGCCAATCATTGTGTTATGAACATTGTTGATTTATGAATTTCTTAATTATGTTATCATATTATTTGCATGTTTACTGTGATGACTATCCTTGGATAACTCATGATTTTATCCTAAATGTCCCTGGTCGGTCATCTATGTGGGAGCAGAGATGAAATAAGACTAGTATGACTTTAAAGATGTATAGAGATATAAATCAAAGTCATAGGCACATGTAAGAGTACAAGGTGTTGGACCGACCTGCTATGAGAGAGCTGCATGGGTTAAGTCAAAAGCTTCTCTCATATACAAACCACGTCACTATGCCCTTTGACTTGAGATCATCATGGATTCCTACATGAGAAACACTCAGCTTTGACCTAGTCAAAAGTCACTTTTGACCGAGTGATCATAAAGACTATGTTCAGGCTTAGTGGTTTTCATATGGAGGAATGTGAATAGTTAAGATGGAATTTGTCCCTCACATTCGTAGAGAGATATTACTGGGCCTCTTGATGAGTGAGTCTGAGAAATGTATGGCCATACTATAATGGAAAGGTAGTTCCATTTCTATACTCAGACTACTCAGGGATCGAGAAAGTAACTGTCAGGAATAGGAGGATGACGTTCTCCATGCCTCATCCATGACCAAACTGTCGTGTGACAAAAGGGACGTGATATGGTTGTATGAAAGGTTACATCGTTCATCGATCCTCATATGATTTGGGTAGTCATGATGTCTTGCTAGAGACCGCTTACGACTTGTGAGTCATTATAGTAAATGGCCCACTGCCAACTTCATATGGGCCTACAGGGTCACACACAAAATAGCTCAGCATGAGCTATGATGTCCAGATTCATTGAATCTAAGATATGTCTAGATTTAATGAATAATCTAGGGTAGACGTGTGTGTGTATATATATAAATTCGCGTATATATATATAATATGATATAAGAGATATTTATAAGATTTGATTTATAAGGATAAATTAAATCTCTATCACTTTTAAATTTGAAATTTAGATTGATATGATATCTTATAATATCTCAAATTTGATTTATTAGAATAAATCAAATATAATTCCGTCATATCTTTATTTTGAATTAAATGAATAGGTGAATTAAATCTGTAGGGACGGATTTAATATGAACCATATTTGTTTAATTAATTTCTTATCAGATCACGCAATATATGATATTGTATTAATTTCAAAATTAGTTTAGGATTAATTCCGAAATCCAATATCCTTCATAATACCCATAGCATCCTATATATTTGATATAAGGATCTAGGGTTTGGAGTAGTGAGCGAAAAAGGTTTACAGATAAGAAATGGCCAAAATAGAGACGGTGAGGATGGATTCTCAAACCCTAGAAGGACAAGAGGTGCTAGCACGTTGTTCGTGATTGGAACGCTATTCGTGTGGATACCGGTAGAGGAAGCCGATCTGAGTTCTCGACTTCTCACGATCCAAAAGAGAGCATAGGCATCCCAAACATCGGAATCCCTCAACCACCAACGATTCGAATACCACAGGTAACACCTCTTCATACATGACTTAAACACAATCGGTAGATCCGGGCAAGGGATTGGAAAATTTTAAAGTTACTTTTTCCGCTGCGTGTCTTTCAATTCCTTACAATAAATAGGCTTTAAATTTAATTAAAGCTAACCTTGTCAGTTTCTAGGGACAGAATTAATTTTACAATCTATGTAAATTTCTTAACTACTATTTCCCAGTTTTTCCTGGTTATTTGAGGCCGTCTCATAGCTTAAATAATTCAATTTGAGTTACTATCTCAAATTGTCCAAAACCCTGGAATGACTTCAAGGCATTTTCGTCATTTCTAGCCTTATATCGGCTCTGGGATCCTATTCTCATTTTTCTAGAATTTTTCTAAGTCATTTGGGCTCTTTTTGCTAACTCTGAGTATTGGCCGACCAAAACTTTTTTTATTTACAATTAGGTCCCTACTTGGCCTAGGAATCCTTTCTTTGCAATTTGGTCCGTCCTTAGGCCTAATTTTCAGAACCATCTCTTGCAAGTTTCCGGCATAACCTCTGGCCCTTAGTTGTTTCTAGTTCGTCATTCTTTAGTCTCCGAACACTATTGTTTTACACATTTGCCCTTAGAAAATCTCTTTTTCCTTCTAAGGAATCTCCGGGACTTTCATTGCATTGGACTTAGCAATCATCCTTTCCTTGTGCTATTACTTGTATCTATGAGCCAAAATTTGGGATGTTACATCCAGGATCTGATCAAAGCTTTCATAGCTACCTTGCTTGGAATGGTCACTAACCAACTGGATCTGATCCTGCCAAACAGGGGTCCTTGGCAAAGTGTCGACTAAGGCCTGTCCCCATATCTCCTCATCTATCTCTCCCCGTCCTGGTTGTCACTCCTTACTATTATATTCACTTAGTTTTCATTTAAAACCACTTTATACCATATTGGATGGTCTTAGGCTCACTTTTTACCTTAAAAACGTTGAATTTCGGATTTTTACTGTTCATCGGGTAAAAATCCAGTTTTTCTGGCCTAAGTTCAAAAATTCATAACTTATTCCAAAAAAAATCCAAATGGGGTGGTTCAAAATTATAATTAAATATCTTTAAGTCTTCTTTCACAGAAAAATAGTCTCATGATCCAATTCCTTATGAAAAAGCATCAGGCTTTTGTGAAATGTAACACTGTCAATTTGCCAAAAACCCTTTTTTCCAAATTCTGACCTTTAACTTTGAAAAATCATTAGAATTCATATACTTAGCCATTTTTAATGTATTGGCTATCAAATTGAATCTTGGGACGTTATCTTTCATCGTACCAAATTTTGTGACTAAAAGCGTTCGGGAGCATAATCAAAAAGTTGCACGAACATTGCAATGTTAGTGTGCTTACAGCACTGTCAGCTTAATATATACATAACCAAAAAGGGTCCACGAATTTTATGGCAAGACACCATACTTTAGTCTCCAATCTGCAGCTTACTCATAGGAGTTTTAGGCCCTAAAATGTTAGATTATATTTGGGGGATGAGATTTTAAGAAATCCCAATAGCAAGATCAATCAACCAAACATTAACATGCATCATTATAAAGCATTTCAACATTAGCTATCATAGGAGAACTAATCTTTTATAAATAGGCAACCTCAACCATGGCAAAAAATGTAAGGAGAAACCATATCACAACATCATAATTCAACCATATAATAGCAAGCATACATGCCATAAATAACAATGCAAAGTTAACATTAATGGCTAATTAGATCCCACTACCTTGATCCAATGCTTTTTGTTTTTCTTGTTGTTCCTTCTTGCTTCCATAAGTGCCAAACCCTAACATGGAAATCCACAAAAAGGGTGGCAAGAATCATCAACCATTCCTTATAAAATCAATAACATAACTCAAGTAACTCCTAAACCCCTTAAAGCTTCCATCTTTGTTCTTGAATTTTTAGAGTTGGTTTCCATAAACCCTAAAAATTCCCTCTTGACTCAAACCTACATGATTTTTCATGTAGATTCCAAATATCTACTTGGATTTAACAAAATAAATTTCCTTCCTTCAGTTTTAGCTTGGCCGAACCATTAGGGTTCAAAACTCAAAAATTACAACTTTGATTTTATGGCTTCTAACACTTGTTCTTTAGGTTTATCCTACACCACTTTTCATTTTGAACACAATGGAAGCCTCAAAACTTTGGAAAACACATCCCAAAATTTAGTTTTGGTCTTGGCTGAACCAAACCTTTTGAAGTTCAACCATGAAAAACTTTTCAAAACAACACTAAACCACTTGAAACCATCTTAAATCACAGTGTTCTAACTATGTTTAACAACAAAACCTCCTTCCCTACACTATACCCATTTCGGCCAACAACAAGAAGGGAAAAGAAGTGATTTTTCCAACCATACAAATCAATAAAAGAAAGCAAGTAACATCTTAAGACAACTTACCAAGCTTGGATCTTAGTTGGAAGGTCAAATATGCTTGCTTTTCCTTGATCTCTTCACAAAATCACTCTTGCTCTCTTCCTTTTCCCTATAGCATGAAATGAGGTCTAATTATGGGGGAGGAAAAGCTCATTAGTGCTCACAAAATATCCCACCAACCATCATTAATGATATGCCATGTGTCAAGAGCCTAATTAGTCTTAATCCTCTCTCTTAATTAACTTAAATCATAATGTAATTAAATTCCAAGGTCAAGATCCTCTCCATTGGTAGCTTGACACTTGGAAAGCTTTAATTACGATCCATTAAAGGCTTGACAAGTGGCAACTTGTGGGCCAAGCAAAGTGCAAGACTCTACTACTTGCTTTATCGGTGCACTTTTACTCCGGGTTTAACTTCTTTTCTATAATTACAGTACTCTGGCCTCTGTAATTATTTTTGTTAGATCCATAAATTATTCTCCTCATTTTTATCTTTCCAAATTTCCCTCTTCGTCTCAAAATTAATTTCCCAATAATTAAATAAAATGAAAAACTAATTTCCTTCTCTTTAGTGATTTTTCCACTTTTCAGAGGAATTGGGAAAAATCTTGGACACTTGAGGGTCTTATTTTAATTCCATAATCTCTTATAATTCCTTGAGATATCATAAGAATTTTCTTGAGATTTTATTCTTCTTAAAAATATTTATTTGGAATTTTCCAAATAAAGACCTTAAACTAGCTTAAATTGCCCTTAAATTCCTTTGTAATTTCTCTAAGGGCAAATTGGTCATAAAACCAATTTTATAATCCCATATATTCTCAAGAAACATTGTCCTTATTTTTTCTTAATTTTCTAAGACTCAGAATTATTTTTCTATAATTATTCTTGACCAATTTTCCTTAATTAGTCAAACTTTTCATAATTGGCTTGGAAAATTATAATAATTATTTTCCACCAAAATTCTTCTATTTCTCCTTGTCATTTTTTGCCTTTAAATATTTAGGAATATCCTTACTCCTAATTGCCATATTACTGGATGTGACACTAGTCGACGATATTACTATGTAACATGTGTACGTAGTAAAAATAGTCCATATAAATATACCCATATTGGTTCTAGGAGATGTCAATCTGCCTCCCTAGCTCACAAAGCTCCTAAAAAATAGTCTGATAGGTGTGCAGCTCCTTCGTGACTAACTGCTGCCTCTTCTTCAAAGGCAGGTCCTTCTCCAAGATATGATCATGGTGCACTACTTTGAGAGGCTGTGGCTTCGTCCCATTGGGGCCTGCTTCGTCCGGGTTAGGTTTAGGCCCCACAATGCTCCTGGCATCATCATCCTCTAACCTTTTGCTATCATTGGAGTCTACCTCGAGAACTATATCCTCTACCTCCCAAAGAGGCTGATAATATCCGGGTGGTGGAGTCGGGTCATCGGGGTCAAGAACATGTGGATGGTTGTTGAACCTTGTCTCTAGGTAATCAAAACTATATTAGGAAAACGCAGTAAGTAAGGCAATACCTAGGTCATTCTTCTCAAGGAGCCTTAAGTTGGAATTCAATTCTTAACAATTCACTTTAATTATCAAATTATTAAGGTAAAAGATTGAGTTTCAGAGTGGAGAAATTGAAGCAAGAAACAAATTCGAATGAAAGGTAACAGTAGAGGTTCTAAAATGCAAAAGAGATTCAGATAAGAGATAGTAGTTCCCCTAGCAATTCATCCTTCCTTCCTTGTTTAATCTTATAATTTGGAGTCTCTTAGAGTCAATCAAATGGATAGATTCAGCTACTGCTCAAATCTCTTTAAACACAGGTCAATAACAACTATCTTACTAGATTCATTGTCTTGCTCTGTAGAGAAGGAAAATCAATTAACAAGAACACTTTAGAAGCAAGTTGCCATTCTCTAAGGATGACCACAACTGTGAATCATCAAAATCATTCAATCAAAATTCAGAATTATAGAACAACAGTCCTAGTAAAACGAATTAGATCTACAAATTAACAGAGAATCCTCTATTCAACTGAATCAAAGGACACAACTCATATCTGAATGTTCAATCAGATCTAAATTCCAATAAACATAATTCTAATCACTCAACTTTCATTCTAATCACAAATGTTCAACTGATACAAATGAATCTTAGAATAGAAAGTGGAAATTAGATCTAAAAAGACTCCCTGTTTAGTTCCATGAACTCAAGTCAGCTTCATTGCTAGGAGAACTTGGGAATTCAGCCAGTCATGCTCTAAATTGCAGTAGAAACAATAAGAATCAATGAAAGATTCATAGATGATTAGTGGAAGATGATGGATTTGGATGAAAATAGGAGAGAAATTGAGAGAAGGTAGAGAGAACGAGAAAATCCGTGATCTGGAGGGTGAAGAACTCAATCTGGGCCTCTTTCTGTTTGAGCACACAACTTCTGTATTTAAATATGAAGTTTTTTGTCATCTGTCATGGCATCTTGTGATATCCACTGTGGCTCCTAGCCTATGTAGTGTCGTTTCAATTAGTGATCCTAAGCTCCTTGTGAAACTTGGTCCACCGTGGTGCCTCTAATCATTCCCTGTGGTGCCTATGACTGAGAGTATCTTTGGAAATCCACCGTCGTGCCTTCAACTATCCGCCGTGGCGCCTGTGACAGAATGGAGAGAATGCTAGTTAAGCTCCCTGAAATTCACACCAAACAAAGATCAAAAGTACACACAATAAAATCACATAAAATCATGCAAAAACACAACGAAAACCTCACAACTTCCTTCACCAACTCTTATGCATAATGAAAGCTAATTATACCCAAACTATGCAAATATAAATGGCAAAATCATGAGTTTAGGGCTAGAAATATATGCAAATAATGAGGCTTATCAATTCCCCCACACTTAGCTTTTGCACTCCTGGGCAAATCAAGTCTAAACATAATGTGAAAGAGAAGGATGAAAGATAAGGAATAAGCAAGTTCAAAAGTTCAAGTTACAAATGCAACCAACAATAATTCTTTAACTAACATCAGTCCATGGAGCATTTTAAGGTAAAGAAATCAAGCAATGATATGCGATTTAATCTAAGTGAACAAAATATGGAAGACCACACAAGGGAATCAGTATATCACTCAACTCATAAGTGTTTAATGTTCTTTCACTCAATTCACTTGTTTAAATGCTTACCATATGCTTGTAATAGCTCTACCTCTCCATCACTCAAATACATAAGTACTCAAGAATCAAGAGGACTTTTGTGGCTTGTAATGTAAAGGTGGGAAGGAAATGCACAAGAATACATATGAGGGAAGAGATAATATGCAAATTAATGCATAGAACTCAATAGCAGTAACAATGTTCAATTGAGGGTTTAACTTCTTAATCTTGAACTCTAAAGGGGCAAGGGTACTTTTTTTCCTTTTTTACTTTCTTTTCTTGCTTTTTCATTTCTTCTTCAACTTTTCTAATCCTTTTTTTTCTTTCTTTATATTTCTTATCTTTTTTTTTCCTTTGTTTCTTTTCATTTCATTTTTTCATTTTTTTTTGGCACCCATGCTCAAATATGCACTTCCTCATATCAATCCATCAATTGAATCTATCATAATACTAGTGAATTCTAAAAGGAATTAATGAAATGAAATATGCATCCTTGTAGGAGAGAGGTTTTATAAATGAGAGTGAAATTAATGGAAAATTCAACTAAAAGGCTCAAATGGGTAGCAAAGGGTAAATCATGTAGGGGTTGGCCATTTGGTCTAAGTAGTTAATTTGAATGAATGCCTCAATCATGTTCAAGAGATACAAATGTTACATGTGGTCTTGATTAAGAACTAAGACAAGTTTTAGAGAGCATAAGAAATAAGTGAATGCACACAGCAGAAATGAATATAAAGGCCCAAAGAATCCTTCCAACTAGGCTTTGTCTTCCATATTCATTCACTTCGGCTAAATAACACATCATGCTTAATCTCTATGCATTAGAAAATTTCACTTCATGATATTAATTTCCAAGTCAAAATTGATCACAAATGCAACATTAAACCCTTAAAACAAGCTTAAACCTTCAAAAAGTTTTTGAAAAATTGAGATTTTTATAAAAGACGCAAAACACACACACGGAACACATAAAAACACAGTATTCACTTCCCCATTCTTGATCCTTGCGTTGCCCTCAATGCAAAGCTGAACAAAAGATAAGCAAGGAAAAGTGGGGAAAGGAATAATAGACATAAACAACGGAACACACAAAATAAACTGAAAACAACTTACACTTGCTACTGGTCATGCCCCTCTCCCACACTTATTCACAAGTGAAGTTCAAGAATGATAAAATTCAAACAAACATAGACTAAGGTATGTGAGGTAAGGAAAGGGACAACCTGAGATTATGGTGGATCAAAATTCTCCTTGTAAATTTTGAGCAGGTGGCCATTGACCTTAAAAGTCTTACTGCTCATCTCATCTAGCAACTCTATCATGCCAAAATTGTGCACTTTAGTGACCGAGTATGGTCCTTCCCATCTAGTGCTTAACTTGCCAGGTTTAAATGTGAACCGTGCCTTGTACAGCAACACTTTATCTCCAACATTGAAAGTCTTCCTTAGAATTTGCTTGTCATGAATCATTTTTGTCTTCTCCTTGTAAAACCTGGAATTCTCATAGGCTTCAAGTCTCAACTCTTCAAGTTCCTGCGGTTGCAATAACCTTTCCATGCCAGCAGAATCAAAATCAAGGTTACATGCTTTTACAGCCCAAAGAGACTTATGTTCAATCTCAACTGGTAGGTGACACATTTTACCATAAACCAACCTATAAGGAGACATGCCTATGGGGGTTTTAAATGCAGTTCTATATGCCCACAAAGCATCATCTAATCTGGCACTCCAATCCTTCCTAGATGGTTTAACTATTCTTTCCAACACCTTCTTGATTTCTCTATTTGCATTTTCAGCTTGCCCATTACTTTGGGGATGATAAGGTGTGGATGTTTTATGTGTCACACCATACTTAGTGAATAACCCTTGCAGTATTTTATTACAAAAATGAGTTCCATTATCACTAACTATTGCTCTAGGGATGCCAAACCTAGAAAAGATGTCATTTTTTAGAAATTTTGAAACAGTGGCAGCATCATTCTTTTTGGTTGCTATGGCCTCTACCCATCATGAAAGATAATCAACTGCAAGAAGGATGTATGTAAAACCCATAGAAGGAAAAAAGGGCCCCATAAAGTCAATACCGCATACTTTAAACACCTCACAGAAAAGCATTGGGTGTTAGTAATTCATGTTTCTTAGTTAGGCTACCAAATCTTTGGCAAATATCACAATTCTTGCAATACTCATAAGAGTCTTTAAAGAGTGATGGCCAATACAAACTAGCTTCTAAGATTTTCCTTGAAGTCTTTTGAGCACTAAAATGGCCTCCACAAGTTTGAGAGTGGCAAGCATGCATGATGTCTTGGAATTCTTCATTTGGCACACATCTTCAAATGATTTAGTTGCTGCATACCTTCCAAAGGATTGGAGGGTCCCAAATATAGTGTTTAGACTCACTCTTAATCTTCTCCAAAATTGCCCTTACTCCTTCTTCTAGCTACCAAGGGCATTTTGGTTCATTCAAGCCAAATTTTTGCCTATAAATAGGCACTCCCTCCCCTTCATTTTTGGCCAAGCAAGGATCTATAGGGGAAACTCTGCCACCCTTGCATCTAGAGAGAGAAAGAGCTATTTCTAGTGAGAGAAACTCCACCTAAGTTCAAGCTTCAAGATCAAGGTATGTGGTGGCTATAGCATTTGATTTGATGCCTATTTCAAATTATTTACCAAATGAATAGTAATCTTAATCCAATAAACTGTACGTTTTCAGTGAGGATAAGTTCAGTTGAATATTTTTTCCTTAAAGAGCATTGAAATATCTTTTCGTAGAATTTTGGAACACCTCCATACGACTTTTCTAGAATTAGTTATGACTTTTCAAAGTTGGACCTGTAATCTGAAAACTAGACAGTGAACAATAATTTTCTGAAAATTAACGTCCAAATTGAAATTTTTAAGTTTAAGACCATCCAAAGTGGTCTAGAATGGTTCTAAATGAATGCTAAGGTATTATATAAGTAAGGTGTGACATTTTTAGTATCAGAGCAGAGGTTCTGGCATAGGAAGAAGAGAACTATCTGTAAGAATTTATAAAAGCCCAGTTCAAGTTAGAGCTAGTGGTGGAATACTAGCTAAGGTCCAACTAAGGTTATGGATTGGAGGTGAATGCTCTAGGGAAAATAAGTAATAAGGATCTTTAAATGAAGTTGGGATCCTCTGTTAGAAAGGTACAGATAAAATGATGATAAGGAGTTATACGCAGAGGAAGGTAGCCACTATGTAAAGATAAAGAGACTTCCCTCTAAGAAAAAAAAAAGGATAATGCTTATAAGTCGGATAGAGGTATGAGTCTAAACCCTAGATGAAAAGAGTCAAGTGGCAACCTAAGTTAGATATAGTTACTGTAGCCTTGATGGAAGGTTAAGGTAGCATGAAAAAAGTAGCTATCTTTGATTTCTAAATGGATATAAAAGCTAGGAAGAGCTAAAGATCACTTTCTGCCGCCAGTGATCCCTGAGGATAGAGGAAACCAAAAGTGCTAATGGCCTAGAGTTGTGAGCCAGACCCTTCCTTAATTGCTTGAAAGGAAATAGTTAACTTAGTTGGGGATCACAGTAAGGCTAGGACATGGAAGTCCCTCAGGCAGCAGTTAAGGTTACGATGAACAAAGCTAAGTAAAACTAGCAAAAGTAAGAGAAAGTATGTTTCGTCATGATGAACTAAAGAAAGTGGTGGCGAATAAGAATTCTAGTCATAACGAATAGAGATAGTGACTCTCAGATGATGAGATGGTATCTTGGCACGACTTGATGGATTATGAGGTCCTTGAGAGTAAGACTGATAGAGCTCAGAGAGAGGGTTGTAGCCACTATTTAAAAGCTATCAGATTCCCCCTCAAGAGGAAGAGTAATGATGAGATGAACGAGATAGTTAGGGGTTGAGTCTTAGACCCTTTTTGAGCAGAAGTCCCAAAGATGAGAAAGGAAGTCAAAGCAGTTTCAGGGACTAAATTGCAAAGTAAAAGTTTTTTAAGGGCTTCAGTATAATCAAGGTCAGAGACTCCAGTAAAGTCTCGAAGGCCTAAAGAGAGAAAAGAGACTAGATATAGGCCAAAGGTTAAGTTAGAAGCCTCAAAGAGAGAATTAAATAAAGTTAAGTCCAAGCAGGGACTAAACTGTAAATTCCGAAAGTTATGACTAACAGGGGTAAAAATGGAAGTGTACAAAAAATTCGAAGAAAAATCTCAAAAAATGGGAAATAGTATTCTAAGACTCTTCTGTGAAAAGAAATGACAAAAAGACCCCTAAGGCAGCTTAAATGGAATTTATGAGGTTATGGCTAGTAAAAAGTACACTGTTGAGGTAATTATTTAAAATAGCAAGAGACCTAAAAAATGTACGTTAAAATGAGATTAATTGGTTGAAAGTTATACTAATTTATAAAATTAGTCCCGTAACCAAAAGGCCAGTGGAATGGCTTTAATAAATTAAAGAGCTGATTGTGCCAATAAAAGGGTATTTTAGTAAACGATTTTTATACAAGGCATAAAGGAAGTGTTATGGCCTGAGAAAATTCATAGATATTTTTTATAATGAAGAGGAATTTATGGAGTAGACAGAAAAGTTTTCTGAACTCCGGAAGGCCATAAAGAAAGCCGAAGAAACGTGGGCCAAGTAAAATAGGAGGAAATTTAAGGGTTAAGTTTATATCCAACGGTTATGATCTAATCTCCCTTCTCCTCCATCATTTTCGTGACATGTGGCATCTTCTAGAAGCATGATGCAAGGATGATGTAATAAGATGATGCAATGATGATGCAAAAGTGCACTTGAACTTCCAAAATTGCCCTTATTCCTTCTTCTAGCTACCAAGGGCATTTTGGTCTATTCAAGGCAAATTTTTGCCTATAAATAGGCACTCCCTCCCCTTATATTTTGGCCAAGCAAGGGAAACATAGGGGAAACTCTGCCACTCTTGCATCTAGAGAGAGAAAGAGCTATTTCTAGTGAGAGAAACTCCACCTAAGTTCAAGCTTCAAGATCAAGGTATCTGGTAGTTGTAGCATTTGATTTGATGCCTATTTCGAATTAGTTACTGTATGTATCTGATTCTGAAATTTTGTATACTTAAAATACACTCTATAAGCTTTAAATCCATGGGTAGAACACTTAATCTGGATATGTGTATGATTTATGGTGATTTTTCAAAGTTAGGGTTTGAAATCTGGAAACAGTGTTGAACTTTTGGGAGAGTGTCGAGTTCCGTACAATTTCGGTACTGTTTGGCGTAGAATTGGTTCCTGAAACTATTTTTCCTTTAAGGTTAACTTAAGGAGATTTCAGTGAGACTTAGAAGCACTCAATTTGGATTTTTTTATATTTAATTATGAATTTTCAAAGTTGAGCAAAAATTCTGGAGTTTCTGCATGAACAGTACCCGCGAGCCAAAATTTTCAGATTTTGTATTATTGAATCTAAGGCCATCTAAAGTGGTCCTAATTGACAAGAAATGGATTTTAAGGATGGGAAATGATAAGATTTATATTAGAAAAGTTAGAAAGAAAACCCTAAGACTAAGAGAAAGGGTTGAGGTTCAAGAAAGCTAGTCGTGAACTTTATGTAATCTAATGGTCCTAATAGATTGTGTGATCATTATGGTTATGTTTAGGACCTTTGGAACATCCAAGAGGATGTTTGGTGATGTTGACCGAATGCCCACATGGTTGGAAAGTCAAGGGAGTCAAAGGAAAAGTAAGAGGAAAGCTTGAGGTGCAAGGTAGTGAACTTACCTATACTGTGTGCTTGATATGTATGCTTGCATGATGTGATTGTGTTGCCATGATGCGACTAAGCTATGATGAAATGTTTGCAAAGCCATGATGTGACTCGGAATTTCGAGGACGAAATTCTTTTGAGAGGGGGAGAATTGTAACATCCTGATTTTTGGGCCTAGAAGTATTAGAAATAGCCTGAATGAGATAGGCTACCAGACCCCTTTTTAGTAGAGGTCTTAAAGATGAGAAAGAAAGTTAAAGCAGTTTTAGGGACTAAACTGCAAAGTGCGTGTTTTAAGGGGCTAAAGGGTAATCAAAGTTAGAGGCTCCAGTAAAGTCTCAAAGGCTCAGAAAGAGAAAAGAGGCTAGATACAGACCAAAGGTTAAGTTAGAAGCCTCAAAGAGATTGTTTTATGAGGTTGAGCCTAAGCAGGGGTAAAACCGTAAATTCAGAAAGTTACGGCCATCAGGGGTAAAAATGGAAAGTACTTAGAAAATTCTAAGAAAATCCCAGAAAATGGGAAATAATATTCTAAGGCTCTTTTGTGAAGAGAGATGATGAAAATACCCCTGAGGTAACTTAAAAGGAATTTATAAGTTTATGGCTCAATTTGAGATGTAGAGGTAGATTTAACTGTTTGAGTCATAAGAAAGCCTCAGAAAATTATGGTAAAATGGGGATGTATGATCTAAGAGATTATAGAAAATTATAAAATTAGTCTCATCCCCAGAAGACTAGCAAAATGGCTTTAAGAATACTTAAAAGCCAGTTGTGCCGAAAAAGGGCATTTTAAAGAATGATTTTTAAGTGGGGCTACAGGTTGAGTTATGAGCTGAGAAAATTCACAGATTTTCTCTAGAATATGAGGAATTTTATGATATTTTTGGATGAATTTTCGAAGCTCTAGATTAAATAAAATGCTCCAATAAAATATTAAATAATTTTGTCCCCTAAATAGGAGACAAAACAAAAGAAAATATCTAAGAGCCATCATGACGATGCTGAGTCAGCGTGCTGAGTCATCAAGCGTAATCATGACACCGACGAGTCATCATGCTGAGTTATCAAGCGTAATCATGACACCTACGAGTCATCATGCTGAGTCACCAGAAGATATTTATGGACAGCATAAAAATCAGAACGCAGTATGGGAATATTTTAGACAGTCTTTTGTCTACTCGTTATAGTGAAATCTCTACTGCATGACTCAGTAAGGTTAAGTAGCCTGTCAGTAGAGCTAATTATTTTTCCCTCTGCTCCTCTAAGGTGGCACCATATATGTACTTATTAAGATGAGAAAATAGTGTCAGAACATGTCCTGGTGATACAGGGTAAGTCAAGACCCGAAAAGTATCCGATACGGTGCAAGATTGGCTTGATAGGTGGAGAAATAATTAAGAAAATATTTTTGCACGAATTTCCATTTATTTTCTCCCTATTTTAATGCCATAAATGATGAAAGGACATGAAAGTGACAAGTGTACGGTTAGATGAGAAAAAGAAAATATTACGTGTACGGCTAGATGGAAGACACGTGTACGGTCGGATGCAAGACATGTGTGCGGTCAGATTAAAGGCATGTGGCTTGATGATGTAAGCATGATGTCATCATGATGAGGTAAGCATGATGTCATCATGATGAGGTAAGCATGATGTCATAGGACACTTGTCACCGTAAGATCAAAAGAGAAAATGGACGGTCCAGATCGAGCCACGTATTTTTAAGATCAACGGTCCAGATTCAGTCTGTTTTTCCATAAATACCCCCTCCCCTCCCTACCATTTCGTCCAAGCATAAGGAATCCATGGGGAAGCTCTTGAAAAATGGTTTCTACAGAGAGAAAGAAGAGGGAGAAAGAAAGGCCAAGTGGTTCCAAGCCAGATCAAACTCTAAAACAAGGTATGTGATGGTTATAGCACCTGATTTTATGCCTATTTCGGATTAGTTACTGTGCATATCTGATTCTGAAATTTTGCATGCTTAAAGTAAACTCTGTGAGCTTTAAATCCATAGGTAGAACACTTCATTTGGATATGTGTACGATTTATGGTGATTTTTCAAAGTTAGGGTTTGAAATCTGGAAACAGTGTTGAACTTTTGGAAGAGTTTCGAGTTCCGTACAATTCCGGTGCTATTCGGCGTAGAATTGGTTCCTGAAACTAATTTTCATGTAAATTTAACTTAAGGAGCTTTCAGTGAGACTTGGAACCACTCAATTTGGATTTTTTTAGAATTAATTATGAATTTTCAAAGTTGAGCAAAAATTCTGGAAATTCTGCGTGAACAGTACCCGCGAACCAAAATTTCCAGATTTGGTATTCTTGAATCTAAGGCCATCTAAAGTGGTCTTAATTGACAAGAAATGGATCTTAAGGATGGGAAATGATAAGATTTATATTATAAAAGTTAGAAAGAAAATCCTAAGACTAAGAGAAAGGGTTGAGGTTCAAGAAAGCTAGTCTTGAACTTTATGTCATCTAATGGTCCTAATGGATTGTGTGATCATTATGGTTATGTTTAGGGCCTTTGGAACATCCAAGAGGATGTTTGGTGATATTGAACAAATGCCCACATGGTTGGAAAGTCAAGGGAGTCAAAGGAAAAGTGAGAGGAAAGCTTGAGGTGCAAGGTAGTGAACTTACCTATACTGTGTGCTTGATATGTATGCTTGCATGATGTGATTGTGTTGCCATGATGTGACTAAGCTATGATGAAATGTTTGCAAAGTTATGTTTGCAAGTTTATGTTATGTTTTGTCTTGGCAATATGTTATGGAAGCATGAAATGCTTTAGCTTACTTTCCATGGCATTCATGTGTTAATGTTATAACATGTCATGCATGTGCATTATGTCTTGCATGCTTATGGGTAGTGTTTGCTACTGTGATTCCCCCGAATCTCACCCCTCCCTAACCAACCATTTAGGTCAATCAATGATGGGCAATAATGGCATGAGAAGTAAGGAGAAGTAAGCGGAGAATTATTCTTGGTAATGGATGAGACTGTTGATAAATGTATAATTCTACTATTTTGTGAACTATGTTATGGATGCCAATGATACCATGTATTTAATTATAATATTTATGGCATGAATGAAAATGTATGAGCATGAAAGGGAAAGAGTAAGGCCATGTTATGTATGCCAAAGAAATAAAAAGAATTAAAGAGATGTTAAGGGATAAAACGTAAGTCCTGGAGCAGTGAGTTTGTAGCTCTAGTTTGACCTATCAAATGAGTGAGTTAGGTCATAAGATTTGGCAAGTAAAGAGATCTTATGTCTCTCTTTAAAATGACAGGTAGTTTGCCTGATTCCGATAACCGAGCAGAAAGTTATGCCTTTCCAAAGTTAGGCAAAAATACAGTAAAATCCGAAAATGACCAAATGAACAGTAACTTTTTCAAAGAAAATTGGGCTCGAATTCTAAGGAAATCAGTCCAGAAACTATTTTTCCTCAAAATTTTATCCAAAGAGCTTTCTGTAGAACTTGGAATCACTCAATTTCAATTTTTCTACAATTAGTTACGAATTTTTGAAGTTTGTCACATTTTAAGGTGACAATGAATAGTAACCCGTAAATGAAAATTTTCAAACTTGATTTTTCATCAATTGTAGCCTTCAAAAGTGATTCCAAATGCTTCCGCAAAGAAAGTTAATTGATTTAAACATGAGGTGTTACAGTTCGCGCCTATCAGCACTATTCAGTTAAGCGTGCTTAGGCGAAAGTAACCCAACGATAAGTAACCATTAGGAAGTTCTTGTAGAGGTCCTGACTAAGGTATAAGCAGAGTATTGGTTTAAACGAAGCCCGGTATGAGAGAAAACCTAATTAGAAAAGTAACGGGTGACTAGGATTGGTCCAATTGAGATTATGATAGTGAGGTGTTTTCTTCAAGGGAAATAGATATAGAAGAGAAGTAAGAAATGACAGAGAGTAACCTGAGAGATAGGTAGTCGCTGCTATGAGACCCCCCTCAAGAGAGGAATGGTTGCGCTAAGAGAGCTTGACCACGGAATGAGTCAAAGTTGAAAGACGTCTCCAAAGCGTAATGGCTAAGAGTATGGTAAGCCAATAAAGAATAGGAGTCGAGACCCTAATAGGGAAGCCGGGTGACAACCTAAGCCTTGGATAATTAGTTAAAGGTGCCTGACTGGAAGGTCACAGAGTGGAGATGTTTTAATGATCAATGCCTGCTGTGTTATATGGTCACTTTATGATTAGCATATGACCATAGAAGTAATGGGTAAAGGTACAGTATCCAGTCAGAGGTATAAGTCAATGCCCTGGTAAGGGAATTGAATGTCAACTTGTACCTTAAGTAATCGATATGACCTTGATAGAGGCATGGTAACAGAATGAGATGTTTTGAGGTTTGTTCAAATCCCTGAATAGAGGTGGAAATTCCTAAGGGATAGTGAACCAAGAGGGACAGAGATTATATGACAACAAATGAAGGTTCAATGATGACATTGGTGCCAGACCTAGATACCGCATAGCAAGGTGATTAAACAATTACCATATGATGTGATGTGATAAGGGTATGGTGATCAATACCGGACCAGAAAAATAATTGGTCAAGAGGTGAAGAAAGTCAGAGAGAGTAAAGTGAGGCAAGATCCCTCTTGAGGATGGAGATGAAAGGAAATGAATAAGAACATGATAGTGGATGGTTGCATTGGGAACTAATAAACAAAGAGAGATAAGCAAGTTCCTTATGATACCTAAAGCTCGATGATGCTTAGATATATGATAATGTCAGGGACTAAAACAATATTCATTTATGTCCCTAAGGTATCCAAGAGCGTGCAACCATGGCAATTAGGCCATTAAGGAATATAAGAAATGAGATTCCTATAGTAGATGCCACTGCTTATAGGATTGAGTAATCTAGTAGAGGGGCTCCCTTTGATAGGGATATGGTATTTGAGGAATGTACCGTGATAGAGATTGCATATGAGGAAAGTCTTGACCATGAAGTACCTCTCTTAGATTGGGAAGTGGTTCTTTAGATCAGAGTGACGTTACTCTAGTAAGAGTAAGCTATGCTCTGAAGGAATGAAACAAAAGTAAGTGGTTGAGTTGGCGATGCTCCAGTAAGAGTAATCTGTCCTCCCACAGACAAAGTAAAAGTAGCAGAGGCAAGGCACAAGACAAACCTTATCCCAGAGAGAGAGGGAGACTGGTTAAGACAATAGAAGCGTGATACGCAAGCAAATGCTCCTCGAGCTTAACAGGGTATGATGGAATATCGAAGGATAATGAGAATATGATGATATAAGTCCTCTCATGATGATTGTCCAAATTGTTAAGAGACAACAAGGACTATAGAGTTCTAAGACAAGGCAGCCTGGCATTAATGCAATGGCAAGTTAATAGGCTCTAGAGATGTGCCAGCGCTTAAGCATTTGAAAGACACCAGAAAAGGAAAGTGGCCTAAGGAAGCTAAAACTAAGGTCTAAAGAACTATGGGAAGACTAAGAATGTCAGGAGTTGACAAAAGGATTGAGTAAGGCCTAAGAAGACAATACTGATATCTATGATCAGTCTTGGGGAATAATTAGTCAAGTTACTAGCTGAGTGGAGGTGACTTATTTTATTACTCAACTCTATGGTCTAGAGTCTTCTAGAGATCCTAAGATGGCTCAGATTGATGATAGTATTCTAGGGTTATAGTAGGTCCTAAAGAGGCTTACGGTAGAGCGCAGTAGCTCCTGAGGTCATAGTAGACCAAGCCTAAGAGAAAATAGCTGAGCCATAAGGGCAAGAGTACAGTACCTCTTTAAGAAGACAATAACTAGAGATGAGTTTAAGATACTGAAATCTTCCTCAGCAGTGAACTAATATAGAGAGAGTACCCTTGACTTGTTCCAGATACCTCTATTGTTGATTAGGCTATGTTCAATTCTGTTCTAGTCAATGAAGAAAAGAAAGGAGATACGCCCTTAAAGTAAAGAGGAATGATAGGGTACAGAAAAGAAGAGATAAATACGGTATTAAGAGAACCTAAAATGTCATGGTATAGTAAAATACCATGAAGACAGGCACATTATCATGGTATTATTATGAAAGAATGAGCCTAAAGTATCAGAAGAATGTGAGCAGTGGTGACAAAATGCTTAAAAGCAAAGACCATGCTCATATGAATGATAGAAAAGTTTAGAACAACGAGTTATGTAAGTATGAAGCCCAGGATGGAAACTCAGAAATAAGGTATAATGAAAAGTTGAAAAGGTCAGAGTTAAGTATAAGTAGGGACACTCTCCTCAGGTAACCTCTCATTAAGGGTAAGAATAGAGGTTTGACCCGAAATTTCGAGGACAAAATTTTGTTTTGAGAGGGGGAGAATTGTAACATCCAGATTTTTGGGCCTAGAGGTATCAAAAGTAGCCTGAATTGGATAGGCTACCAGACCCTTTTTGAGCAGAAGTCCCAAAGATGAGAAAGGAAGTCAAAGCAGTTTCAGGGACTAAACTACAAAGTAAAAGTTTTTCAGGGGCTTCAGTATAATCAAGGTCAGAGACTCCATTAAAGTCTCAAAGGCCCAGAGAGAGAAAAGAGGCTAGATACAGGCCAAAGATTAATTTAGAAGCCTCCAAGAGATGGTTCTATGAGGTTAGGCTTAAGCAGGGGTAAAACAGTAAATTCAAAAAGTTATGACTAGTAAGGGCAAAAATGGAAGAGTGTACAGAAAATTCCAGGAAAATCCCAGAAAATGGGAAATAATATTCTAAGACTCTTCTATGAAGAGAAAAGATGAAAATACCCCTGAGATAGCTTAAATGGAATTTATGAGGTTATGGCCAGTAAAAAGTATATTGTTTGAGGTAATTATTTAAAATAGCAAGAGACCTCAAAAATGTGCATAAAAATGAGGTTAATTGGTTGAAATATTATACTAATTTATAAAATTAGTCCCGCAACCAAAAGGCTAGTGGAATGGCTTTAATAAATTAAAGAGCAGATTATACCGATAAAAGGGTATTTTAGTAAATGATTTTTATACAAGGCTTAAAGGAAGTATTATGGCCTGAGAAAATTCATAGATACTCTCTAAAATGAAGAGTAATTTATGGAGTAGACAGAAGAATTTTTTGAACTCCGGAAGGCCATAAAGAAAGTCAGAGAAATGTGGGCCAAGTAAAATAGGAGGAAACTTAAGGGATAAGTTTAGATCCGACGGTTATGATCTAATCTCCCTTCTCCTCCACCATTTTCACGACACGTGGCCTCTTCTAGAAGCATGATGCAAGGATGATGTAATAAGGTGATGCAATGATAATGCAAAAGTCCACTTGAACTTCCAAAATTGCCCTTACTTCTTCTTCTAGCTACCAAGGGCATTTTGGTCCATTCAAGCAAATTTTTTGGCTATAAATAGCACTCCCTCCCCTTCATTTTTGGTCAAGCAAAGATTTATAGGGGAAAATCTGCCACCCTTGCATCTAGAGAGAGAAAGAGCTATTTCTAGTGAGAGAAAGTCCACCTAAGTTCAAGCTTCAAGATCAAGGTATGTGGTGGCTGTAGCATCTGATTTGATGCCTATTTCGAATTAGTTACTGTGCGTATCTAATTCTAAAATTTTGTATGCTTAAAGTATACTCTGTAAGCTTTAAATTCATGGGTAGAACACTTAATTTGGATATGTGTACGATTTATGGTGATTTTTCAAAGTTAGGGTTTGAAATCTGGAAATAGTGCTAAACTTTTGGGAGAGTATCGAGTTCCATACAATTACGGTACTGTTCGGCATAGAATTGGTTCCTGAAACTATTTTTCCTTTAATTTAACTTAAGGAGCTTTCAGTGAGACTTGGAAGCACTCAATTTGGATTTTTCTAGATTTAATTATGAATTTTCAAATTTGAGCAAAAATTCTGGAGTTTCTGCGTGAATAGTACCCGCGAACCAAAATTTCCAGATTTGGTATTCTTGAATCTAAAGCCATCTAAAGTGGTTCTAATTGAGAGGAAATGGATCTTAAGGATGGGAAATGATGAGATTTTTATTAGAAAAGCTAGAAAGAAAACTCTAAGAGCAAGAGAAAGGGGTTGAGGTTCAAGAGAGCTAGTCTTGAACTTTATGTAATCAAGTGGTCCTAATAGATTGATTAAACCCAATTCTTTATTGTCTTTTCATATCATTTTAAGGGTTTTTATCATAATTAGTAGCTCTTTTAGTGTTTATTGTGCTTAAATTATATTCAAGTGCCTTACCTTGAATTAGTGTATAATAGGGGCAAAATTGTCATAATTGGAGATTAATTATTATTAGTTGATTTCTAGGATAATTGATGCTATATTATGTATGATTTTCCTTATAGGTACTTTGGGAGAAATTTGGGCAAATTTGGGGATCACACTTTAGTCCTAACATTAAAGGTAGTAAAAGACCGGATTAATCACAAAAAAGGGCCCCAGAATTCAAGAAATTACACCAGAGGCCCTGAGTAAATGAACCTTTGTGTTTTGGCTGAAAAGTACCATCCGTCGTGGTGGATGGACAAATCCATCGCGGCGTATTTGTCAGAATTGCACAAGTCGCGATTTCAGTATTCTGATTCAGATCCCTAAGCTTCAACCCGACCCAAAACCACCTCTAGTAGCCAGTATAAGCCAAGTTTCAACCTAGGGAAGCCTTATTCGGTCTCTCCTCACCTTTCTTTGGCTAAATCATCCTCTCATCTCCTCCTTCCGCCAATTCTTCATTACATTCCATCATATTTCCCTTTAATCCATCTATAACCTCTTCTTCCATGGAGATTCAACTGTTGCTGCTGGTTGGAGCAATGCTTGGAGTTATGGAGGGCTAGGGGTCCTTCAACTCTTGAAGGTGGTTGATTGGCATGAGTTCCAAGAGCTTCAAAGGGGAGTTAGCTTCATCCATAGTTTTAGTTGTTTATTTATGAATTTCTAGGTCTTAGGATTTGTAAATTGGGGCTGAACTGTTTTGATTATGGCTGTAATCAATTCTGGATGATTATCTTGTGTATTGGATTAGTTAATGTCGAATTTGAGCTTCAATATATGTGGTTACATATATGTTTCTATGCAACTCTTTTGATACTCACTTTCTTGCCTGGTATTGTTTGATTGTTGAGTTAATCTAGGCTTACATTAAACCAAGTGCATTAATTAATCTTAATACACACACTAAGTGAGCTTAATAGGATCTTATGAGATGGGTGGCCATTGATTAAGATCCTAGACTTAAAGGGTTCTTTAAGGTTTTTTCCTTTAGAAAACTTGGTGATTTTTAATCCCAAAATCATTTTGAACTATGATTGCCAAAGGTCCATTTTCAAGAGGTTTTATCAACTGTTTCAATACTTGTTTCCCATCCATTCCATCGTAATTTCCCAAAAATCCAAAAATATATTTACATTGCATTTTATCTCAATTAATAGTTTTAATGAAAACCCCCAACTTTACCCTAGTCAATTTGCATTTTCATGGCATTTAGTTAACTTATGATCAATAGTTAAGGCTCCAACAAGTGAAACGACCCGAGGTTGTGCCTATAATACAATCCTTGGTTTTAATTTTGAATTTGACCTTAACGTGTAAGCAAGACAGGTCACATTTCATAGATTGTATGATCAATGTGACTATGTTTAGGACCTTTGAAACATCCAAGAGGACATTTGATGATGTTGACTGAATGCCCACATGGTTGGAAAGTCAAGGGAGTCAAAGGAAAAGTAAGAGGAAAGCTTAAGGTGCAAGGTAGTGAACTTACCTATTGTCATTGCTTGATGTGGTATGCTTGTGTGTTGTCGTGTACATGTTATTTGCATGTTGTTGTGACATGTTTTAGCTGCTGTAATTGCTATTCATGATGAGTAGATTATGTTTCCATGGCCATGCATCAAGAAGTTAGCTTTGAGCATGCTAGTATGTCACTAATTAACAAGAGAATAAACAAGTTGCGAGTAGTGCATGAGCATCCATCTGGCATGATTAATATAGTATTGTTTACTACTGAGATTCTCCCGAATCTCACCCCTTCCTAACCAACCATTTAGGTCAATCAATGATGGGCACTAATGTCATGAGAAGCAAGGAGAAGAAGTGGAGAATTATTGATGCTAATGATTGATATTAATATTCAATGTATAATTCTCCTATGTTATAATTATGTTGTGAATGTCATGTATTTAATTATAAAGCTTATGGTATGCATAGGAATGTATAAGCATGAATGGGAAAAAGTAAGCCCATGTTAGGTATGCCAAAGAAATAAAAAGAATTAAAGTAAAGAGATGTTAAGGGATAAAACGTAGGTCCTGAAGCAGTTAGTTTTGAGCTTTAGTTTGACCTATCAAATGAATGAGTTAAGTCACGAGATTTGGCAGACTCATAGTACACATCCCATGCTTTAAAACCAGAGGTAAATTGCCTCATTTGGATGTGTATATGAAGTGATATGAATTTTCAAAGTTAAGGCGCAGAATCTGGAAAGTCCAAATTTTACCAAACGAATAGTAATCTTAATCCAATAAACTATACATTTTTAGTGAGGATAAGTTCAGTTGAATATTTTTCCCTTAAAGAGCATTAAAAGAGCTTTCTTTAGAATTTTGGAACACCTCTATACGATTTTTCTAGAATTAGTTATGACTTTTCAAAGTTGGACCTGTAATCTGAAAACTGGATAGTGAACAGTAATTTTCTGAAAATTAACGTCCAAATTGAAATTTTTAAGTTTAAGACCATCCAAAGTGGTTTAGAATGGTTCTAAATTAATGCTAAGGTTTTATATAAGTAAGGTGTAACACTTAGCATTTCCTTCTAATGTGAAGTGAAAAGCTCTCCTTATCACATCCTCCAATTGAGCACCATGAGGCTTCATAGAGGAACAAACAGCATCCATGTTTTAAAGATGTCTATAGGGATCATCCCCTGCAAGACCAAGAAATCTTGGTAAGGTATTAATCAAGGTACCCTTAAGTTTAAAATCAGCTTCAAAGTTATAAAAACTACATGGATCACAATTCACACTTGAGTTATTAATTTCTCTAATGCTCCTATTCTCCTCATCTCTATTGAATTGAGGATTAGCATTATGAAGAACATTTTTAGCTTGTCTTCCATTTTGAGGTATATTTGCAGCATCACCTATTTCAGTTTGAGCATTGTCATTATCTTGATCCATCACAAAATGATTGTCTACAAACCCTACTAAAGTAGGTTCAGATTCAGAGGAAGAGCAAGATTCAACTTGAGGAGAAGGTTCACTCAATATAGGTTGCTTACTAGATTCAGTTATTTGTTTGGTTTTCCTGATTTGCCTTAGAGTTCTATTGATTTCCCAATCAAAAGGTAAAAAGGTCTTATCCTGGGACATGCAACTAAGGAACAAGAAGAAAGACTAAAGAAATAAATGCCAAAAAGCAAATTGATAAAAGAAAGAGATCAAAGAAAAGCCACAAAGTTAAGAGGGAAGTATGCGTAATCTGTCGTAGCACTTACTCAAATTTGCGATGGCATCTATTATAGAGACAACTCCCAAGCCAAATTTAGGTAGGCGCTGCGGCATTTGATGAAATCCGCTGCAGCTCTTGTCATGGAATCACTACTGTCAGGGGTGCTACGGCGTCTGGTGAGATCCGCCGCGGCAACTTTTTCTGATAAAACCTGATAAACAAATTTCCACTAGTTTTTGACACTTCTCACACCTTTACTCCTTCAAATTGAACTCTTAACACAATGGTATTAATTTTCCTACTAGAAGAAGATCTCAAAAGCATAAAAACAACTAACTATCATCAGATTTAGTGGAAGAACAACTAAAAGGAAAAAGTTGCTACGGCAAGGATTCAAACAATTCATAGCTGACCAAATTGTTTTAACTCCTTGGCAACGTACGAAATGAATTCAGAATGCAACAATAAAGGAAGCAACTCAACAACAATGCACAAGGTGATGAAAATACAGAAACAACTCAGAAACACTAAAGCTACTTTTTATGTGGTTTTAGTTTTCTATATTTTTTTTTCTTGGCAAACCAGTGAATTGCTGAGAACCTTAACAAATAAGGTTCCTCGGTAACAGTGCCATTTGATGAACCTTGTCTTTAGGTAATCAAAATTATACTAGGAAAATACAGCAAGTGAGACAATACCTAGGTCATTCTTCTCAAGGAGCCTTAAGTTGGAATTCAATTCTTAACAATTCACTTTAATTATCAAATTACCAAGGTAAAAGATTGAGTTTCAGAGTGGAGAAATCAAAGGAAGAAACAAATTCAAATGAAAGGTCACAGTAGAGGTTCTAAAATGCAAAAGAGATACAGATAAGAGATAGTAGTTCTCCTAGCAATTCATCCTTCCTTCCTTGTTTAATCTTATAATTTGGAGTCTCTTAGAGTCAATCAAATGGATAGATTCAGCTACTGCTCAAATCTCTTTAAACACAGGTCAATAACAACTATCTTACTAGATTTATTGCCTTGCTCTGTAGAGAAGGAAAATCAATTCACAAGAACACTTTAGAAGCAAGTTGCAATTCTCTAAGGATGACTACAACTGTGACTCATCAAAATCATTCAATAAAAATTTAGAATTATAGAACAACATCCAACTAAAACAAATTAGATCTACAATTTAATAGAGAATCCTCTATTCAACTGAATCAAAGGACACAACTCATATCTGAATGTTCAATCAGATCTAAATTCCAATAAACATAATTCTAATCACTCAACTTTCATGCTAATCATAAATGTTCAACTGATACAAATGAATCTTGGAATAGAAAGTGGAAATCAGATCTAAAAAGACTCCCTGTTTAGCTCTATGAACTCAGGTTAGCTTAATTGCTAGGAGAACTTGGGAATTCAGTCACTCATGCTCTGAATTGCAGTAGAAACAGCAAGAATCAATGAAAGATTCATAGATGATCAGTGGAAGATGATGGATTTGGATGAAAATGGGAGAGAGAATTGAGAGAAGGCGGAGAGAACAAGAAAATATGTGATCTGGAGGGTGAAGAACTGAACTTGGGCCTCCTTCTATTTGAGTGCGCTACTTCTGTATTTAAATCTAAAGTTTTTCATCATCCACTTCAATTAGTGATCCTGAGCTCCTTGTGAAACTTGGTCTATCGTGGCGCCTCTGATTATTCGCCGCAGCGCCTATGGTCGAGAGTATCTTTGGAAATCCATCGTGGCGCCTGTGATAGAATGGCAAGAATGCTAGTGAAGCTCCCTGAAATTCACACCAAACAAGGATCAAAAGTACACACAATAAAATCACATAAAATCATGCAAAAACATAAAGAAAACCTCACAACTTCCTTCATCGACTCTTATGCATAATGAAAGATAATTATACCCAAAATATGCAAATATAAATGGTAAAAGCATGAGTTTAGGGCTAGAAATATATGCGAATAATGAGGCTTATCAGTGGTACCAGTCCGGGTACGGTTTCCCTGGCCCTCTCTGATCAACTGTGCCCTAAATCATGTTCTCAACAAGCCATATCCTGCATCAAGGTTAGTCCAATGCACACCTTTCACGACGTAAAACATCACACACAATCAAATATGCATTTTCCTAATGCATTACCACACCAAACAGTATATATAAAAGACAGTCCATAACCTTTGCTCTGATTCCAAAAATGTCACACCTTCATTTTAAACCCCATTATATGTCATTTGGAACCATTTGGAATCGTTACATAATGCTCAAAATAGGTAAATACCAAGATTTAAAATTTTGATTTTGGTTACTATTCATGTAACCTCTAAAAATCGGGTCAACTTTGAAAAATCATAACTAAATGTAGAAAAATCAAAACTGAGTGGTTCTAAGTCTCACATGAAGCTTATGAAATGCTCTACATAGGAAAAGTATTCATAGGTATCAATTTCTCACAGATCAATACTAGTTTCCACGCAAATTCCAACTTTGGAAGGGCATAGCTCTTTGCACAAAATTCCAAATTTAATGATCTACCACTTGATTTAAAGCTAAGAATGTGTTCTATAAGTCTGCCAAATTTCAAGTCTAGATTCAAACACTTGCTATTTCTTTTGTATGTACCAAGTTTGGTCCTTTCTAGGGAAAGTTCATCCCCTAACTACACTTGTTTTGGTTCTTTCTTAACCTTTTACCCATCCTTAATCATTTGGGGCTTAACACATGCTTGAACATACATTCTACTACACTTTCACATGTTTAAACATAGGCATACATGCTTGGCTCCCATTAGGAGCGATTATCCAACAAACATTTTCAAAGTCATAATATTACATAACAAGTTCCAAAATTTACACTAAGGTACATTAATTGTTCATTAGGCCTCCAGGACAATTTCTTTGCCTTTTCCCTTGCTTGAACTTCCTCCTAAATGGGTTAAACATATGAGTGAGATTTCAAAGAAATCCCAGTAGCATAGAATCACAATTATCATGCATTCCTACAAACACTATATGCAATGCTTTTGTGCATTTATCTTGTTTATGTGTTCATGCTTTTATGCCATGGAAAGTAAGCTATCATACATATATTCAGTGGACATAATGACAAGGCAATATAATTCAAACATTACAATCAACATTTGCAATAGAGCTTAGTCACATCATGGCACACATTGCACATATACACATTAACACATCGTTGTAAGCAAGAAAGCAATCAAAATGTAATTTAATGCTACCTTTTGGTACTTGGTCCTTGATTTCCTTTAAGTTCAAGATATTTTCTTGAGGATTTGGCAAGGTACCTATCAAACCAACACCAATGCCAATCATTCAACAATTATTCAAATACATTCAACATTACTTAAACATTAAACCCTTTTTCTTTGGATTTTTGGCCTAATTGTTTTCCCTTTGATTCAAGAAACCTCCTTAGCCATTCCTGCATGATTTTTCATGTAGAATTCAAATATCAAATCAAATTTTACAAAATAAAATCCCTTCCTTAAGTTCTGGTCAAAACAGAAATGAATTTTTATGAGGGAAGATGTCAAAATTTTCAACTTTGATTTTTAATGCTTCCAAATTCAATTCCTCTACATAACCCTACACAAAAACACCCAGGGAATTCAATGGAAGCATCCAAACCATCAAAATATAATCATAAGTCCATGAATTTAAGATGGCAGAACACCTCCCCTTAGGTTCATAAATTTCCACATTTGGTTCCAATGAATTTAAACATACTTCTATAGCATAATCCTACACAAAATCACATTTTAAATCCATTGGAACCATTAAAACTTATTGAAACAATTCCTACCCTTGAGTTCTTGAGTTGGCTGAACTGAATAGTCAT
The DNA here is from genome assembly GCF_004799145.2 of Neltuma alba. Lineage (NCBI taxonomy): Eukaryota > Viridiplantae > Streptophyta > Magnoliopsida > Fabales > Fabaceae > Neltuma > Neltuma alba. The sequence goes on along the minus strand of NW_021635441.1, from coordinate 19,975 downwards.
AGGTCCTAGGGTAATTTCTTCCATAACCCATTCAAAACAGCACCAAACATCAACAACACAAGCTCATACTCAATTTGCTATCCTCTCCTAGAATTTCCAGCATAACAGAAATGGAACAGCACTTTACCCTCAATTTAAGTCACAATTTGGCCATTGAAAATGCATCAAATTAAAGCCTAAACATACCTTAAGGAGCCTTGGATTAAAGCTTGATGATTAGCCTTGGATTGGAAGTGGTTTGAAGGGTGTTTGGAAGTCAAGAAAAATTTGTGCAGAACCTCCCCTATTTTTCCAGATTTTTGCACGAATTTTGGGTGAATTATAGGGGTATTTATAGACCTCATTTTTTGCCCCAAAACCTGCCCTTGGGCAGCTATTTGTGCCCCAAAATTAAGTGCATAAGTCGGCCAAAATGAGGAGGCAATCCTAGCCACACATGCTTTGATTCAAATTTCAAGAGAGTTGATCCAATGGTTGAAAATTTGACGAGCACACAAGCTAGTTGTTCTGGTCATGATGGCACGAATTTGGGCCTTTTTGGATGCTAACTAAATGGTAAAAACTGATTAGGAAGCAATGGAATTGGTTAGGGTAATTTTAAAAATCATTTGATCACATAATACCCAATTTCTTGCCCCCTATTAGGAAAAATAGTTAGGGGCTTCAAAAATTCCATTTATTTTAATGAAAAATCCCTATTTATTCTAAAAGTGTGATCTGAAAGTTTTGGGAATTTTTCAAGACCTCTAGGTATTTATTTCACATTTTCTGCGAAATCGGGTCTTTACCGATAGGAATTCATAAGTAAATTCCTCATAAATTATTTCTTACATTTCCAAAGCTTGGAAACAATTTTATAAATTCATATATATTCCTAGGGAGTATATGCATATTTTTCCCTGAATTTTTGGAGTCCTTAGGTAATTAAAATAATTATATCACTTTAATTCTCCTTTATTTTTTCCTATTTTCCCAAAAATAATTATTTTTTTGGGAATTTTTACCAAAATTTATTTTGGGCCATTCTCACTCCCAAAATATCATAGGTGACTCAAAAACCCCTAATTTCACCTTTTTCTATTTTTAGGGAATTTTTGAGAACTTTTCTCAAAATTACCGTTTTACCCCTAGAGACCTGATAAAGTCGGTTCCATCCCATTTTGGGTTTTCATGCTTTACTCATACCTTATGCTTATCAATCATGTCTCATTTCTCAAATTCCCATTACTAGGGTTTCAAATTTTGGGATGTTATATTTGAGCTTTGGTTTGGTTAAGATCAAAGCTTGTTTTGGTTAGGAAATTGAATTATATTAGAGGTGTTTTGCTGCCATAATTTTGGTTAACATGCTTATGCTTTAGGAAAAGATAGAAACCCTAAATACGATATGGAATAAGCATGTTTAAGTGGTGTATGGATTGATTTTTGAAAGAAAATCAACTTAGGCTTCAAAACACATCAATTCAGCCACTATGCTATCTTGGGGTAGAAGTTTGTTTTGATGTGTTTTGATGATTCTAATAAGTTTAAAATGTGTTTTCTTGTAAGAATATACTAAAGGAAAGTGTTTGAAATCATTAGAATCAAAAATAGAATATTTGAAAAACACAGAGCCCTATTCGACCAAGCTTAAATGAAAGGAAAGGAGTGTGATTTTTATAAATCTGATTAGATATTTGGATTCTACATGAAAAATTGTGTAGGAATAGACTAAAAGATTGATGGAAACAACAAGGAAATAATTATGTCAAAAATCAAAGAAAAAAGGGTTTAGTTAAGCTTAATGCCAAGCATTGGTATTTATGTTTGAATTATTGATGAATTGGAATGTGTTTACACTTGAATTGATAGGTTTTGTGTAGGAAATTCAAGGAGAACATAATTCCCTTAAGGAGGCTGAATTGCATCAAGCATTAAGAGGTAGCATTGAATTATAATTTGATTGCTTATCTTGCTTGTTTAATGTGATTATGTTGATTTGATTGAGCTCAAATTATTCTTATCTTTTGATTACATCATCTATAGTTTTGTTGCATTTTCTAGCTCTTTTGGCTATAATTAAGCTTATTTTAGATTAAGAGTCCATGCATTGAGTTAGTGTCTTTTTTAGGGTAAAATTGTCATAATTAGTTATTAATTGTATTCAATTAATTTCTAGGACAATCAATGCCTTAAATTGTTGCTTTTCAATGTAGGACACCTAAGATTGGAGCCAAGGTTAAAGACTCAAGGCACACAGAGCAGAAGAGGAGCCTCTGCCATGGTTCACCGCAGCAAACTCCTCGTATCAGCATATTCAAACCCGACTATTTTGGGAAAAATTGACTTGCCCACTTCCATGAACCGACCCAGACGCATCATATTCAGGTTAGAAACCCTATTTTCAGTATGAATGAGGTCACACACTGACATCTAGCCACCATCCACGTTTTTCTCTTCATCTTCTCTCATCTCTCCTACCAGAAACCTAATCCCTCACCTTCCACTATCACCTTCATCCATGGGCAACACTGAGTCAATTTTGGTACACATGTTTCTGCACACCATGAGTGGCTAGGCTTCCTCCAACTCTTGAAGATGGATGATTGGCATGAGTTCTAAGAGCTTCAAAAGGGGAGTTTTAGTTTCATCTTAGTTCTAGCTATGTATTTTTGAATTCCTAGGTCTAGGGTCTGTGAATTCTTAGTGAAAGACTTTGATTGATCTGTAATCATTAGTTGATGGTTTACATTTGTAGTTGGATTGGTTAATGTTGGATTTTATGCTTCAATATATGTGGTCACATATATGTTCTTTGTAGCTCTCTTGATTCTTTTCATCTTGCATGGTGATGTTTTGATGATGAGTTGATTTTCTGTTGCATTGAACCAATTGCATTAATCATTCTTAATTACACATTAGGGAAGCTTAACAATGTTGTCATTAATGAGTTCATTAATGTAAGCATTGGACTCAATGAGTTATTGAGGTTGTTATCAAGAAAACCTAATGAATTTATAGAACTACCAAATCTTAAGAGAACTATGATTGCCAAGAATCCATTTTCAAGAGGTTTTATCAATTGCTTCAATACTTGATTTCCATCCATTTCATCTTAATCTCCCAAAAATCCAAAAATACATTTACATTCTATTGCATTTTATCTTAATTACAAGTCTCAATGAAAACCCCCAACCCTTTCCAGCTCAACTTGCATTACCATGGCATTTAGTTAATCTAGGATCATAATTTCAGCTCCATAAGTGAAATGACCCGAGGTTGTGCCTACAGTACAATCCTTGGATTAATTTTGAAATTGGCCCCAAGATGTAAGTAAGACAAGTCAAGGCGATTTTAAGTGGCGCCGTTGCCGGGGAGCCAAGAAATTGGTTCTCTAGGTTAGCTTGTGTCATTTGGTTGTCAATTGAAGTTTTGATCCTTTTAGGTTGCATTTTAGCTAGTTTAGTTGCATATTTGTTCATAGTATAGGTTTTTATCTTGCATAGCATCAAAATTTTTGGAAATACAAACAAATATACCGATTTTCTACACTTTTAGCATTTTCACTTTGCATCAGTGGCATCTAGTAAACTGATTAGCTCTCTATGACAGTTCGCCGTGGCCAACCTGTCCCTTCACCGCGGCAAACATTTTGAAAAACTGAAGGATTCCTCTTGGCACACTCCTACTTTCGCCGTGGTAAACTTTATGCACTCAGCTGTCTATTCGCCTCTGTCACCTTTCGCCGCGGCCAACCACTGCTTTCGCCACTGCGAACTCTCCTGAAAAGTTTTAAAACTTACACTTTTTGCTTCTTTTTCTATGCATACATAATCATACTCACCCATACACTTGCATAAATACCCATACACTTGCATCTATCACAACTCATACTTATCTGACTTTGTGTGTTGCAAGTCAATTTTGTTTGCTCTTTCTCTGTGATTTAATTCTTGCATGCCATGAAAAGCAAAACTTGTACCCTTTAACCCTGAGATTGTGAGAAAACTCAGAGAGATAAGAAGAGAGAAAAGAGTTGAGGGGACAAGTGAGTTAGTGGTTGAACAAGAGAACATTTCTGTGAAATCTAGCCTATCAAGTAGTGAGAGTGAGCCTACTAATCAAGAGATAATGGCTGATTTACCACCTAACCACCCTAATCCTAACCCCAATGCCAACTAAGTGAGGAATGGAGGCAATGGAGGGAATGGAGAACAAGAGAGAGTGGGAGAAAATAATGGGAACCCTAGAAGAAGAACAATTAGGGAAGCAACCACATCTGATGTCAATTTTGACCCATTTACTGCTGCTTGTCCAAATTTTGAAGTTAATTTTGAAATTAAAGGATTATTAATTAACTCCCTTCTAAAATTTCATGGCTTGACAAGAGAAGATCCATATCTTCATTTGCAATCCCTTTCTATGATCTTCCAGAGTATGAAGCATGTGGGAGCATCGTTAGATCAAGTGCTATAGAAGGTTTTCCATCTATCATTGGAGGGCAAAGCTAGAGAGTGGTACATGAGCCTTCCAGGACACGTAGCTGATGCATATCACAGTTGGGGGAACTTAAGGAAAGCATTCTTGGAGAAATACTTTCCGGCTTTTCGTACTTCATCAATGAGGAAGGAGATTTATTCTGCCAAGCAAGACTATGACGAATCTCTCTATGATTATTGGAATAGATTTCAGGATATGCTTTCAAGATGCCCACATCATCAAATTCCAGATGAACAACTGGTGCAATATTTCTATGATGGGTTGAAGAACCAAGAGAAGGTTATGTTGGATGCTGCATCAGGAGGATCTTTGATAGACTCCACTGCTGAGGAGGCCTAGGATTTGATTAAGAAGATGGCCCTGAATCATCAACAATATGGTGTGAGAGATACTAGAGGAGTACATGAGTTGGGGGTTGCTTCAGTTCACAATAGAAGAATGGATACTTTGGAATCAAAGGTGGATTCGTTGGAAAGCATGGTGACCTCTCAACTGTCTGTAATCACTGTGGAATTGAAGAATATGAATGTGCATAGACCAGCACCCCTGAAAGAGAGCCTTATTTATCGTTCGCCTTAGGGTTCTCAATCAAAAATAAATCCAAGCTATGCAGTACAGTGCAAACTCAGGTCGTTTCACTTTTGGGAGCCTTTATTAATTACCTAAGCTAGACTAAATGCCATGCAATGCAATGAAATGGGGTTTTGGGTTTTTAACATTTAAATGAATGGTGCCTAAACTAAATGCAATGAAAACAAACCTAAGATACTATATTTTTGGTGTTTTAAGATAATAATGATGGAATGGAAATGAATGATAGGAAATCTCTTGAAAATGGCTTTGATGGCAATCATAGTTCACTTAAAATATTGGGAGTTTCACAAATCATTAGGTTTTCTTAATAACAACCTCAATAACTCATTGAGTCCAAAGCTTACATTAATGAAAACTTTGTTAAGCTTCCCTAATGTGTAATTTTGGAATGATCATGCAATTGGCTTAATGAAACAGACAATCAACTTAGTACCCAAACACAACTATGCAAGATAAGAGAGAATCATGAGAGTTACAATAAGCATATATGCAACTACATATATTTAAGCACAAAGTTCAACATCAATCAATCCAAATTACAAATGTAATCATTAACCAATAATTACAGTATCAGTCCCAAGTTCCTAACTAAGAAATTACAACTCCTAGACCTAGAAAGCCATAAATCATAGCTAAAAATTGCAAACTGAAACTAAACTCCCCTTTGAAGCTTAGGAACTCAAGCCACACCACCATTCTTCAAGAGTTGATAAACCCTAGCTCTCCATAGCTTCAAGAAAAGCTCCAACTGAAGTGAATCCGTCGGCCATGGTAGCTGGGAGTGGAAGGAATTGAGATGGAGTGAATGAAAGATGAAGGAAATGGATGGGGAAGAAGATGGAGGTGGAGAGGCAAGAGGATGGGAGAATAGAGGTGTTGTAGGAGATGGAATGGAGTGTATGGTCGAAAATAGGGTTTCTAAGGGTTTTAGGGGTCCATCTGGGTCGGATCATATGATTAGAAGCTCCATTTTCGCATTCTGATTCGGATCTGGCGTTGCTGATACGAAGAGTTCACCGCGGCGAAGTATGCTCGAGAGGAGCTCCGCCTAATCTTGTGATTTCGCCGCGGCGAAGTTGTAAGTTGGCCGCGGCGAACTCTGCCCGAGAGATTACTGGTGAGATTTCAATTTGGCGCCGCGGCGAACTCTATTAGTGCTGATACTCTGATCTTGTGTTGTGTCATTGATTGAGCTCAAAATATTAGTTTCTTTTCATATCATTATCCATGATTTTGTCATACTTTCTGGTCCTTTTTAATGAAAATTGTGCTTAACTGAGATTTATGGTTCTTACTTTAAGTTAGTGTCATTTTGAGGATTAAATTGTCATAATTGGTTGTTAATTGGATTCAATTGACTTCTAGGACAATTGATACTTCAATTTGTTACTTTTTTATTGTAGGACACTAAAGATTTGGGGCCAGAATTGAAGAACTCAAGGCAAAAGAAGCAAGAGAAGATCCTCTGCCTAAGTTCGCCGCGGCCAACATCTCACTTCACCGCGGCGAAAACCCATCCGTGAAGACAGGTCTCTGCCATGTTTCGCCACGGCGAACCTCTCGAAGCAGCAAATCTCAGACCCGACCATTTCGGGAAATTTTGACCTACCCATCCCCAAAAACCGACCCATGCACGTAAGTTTCGGGTTAGAAACCCTATTTTGGGTATGATGACATGAGATGATTATCATTCAGCCACCACCTTCGTATCTTTCATCCTCTTCTCTCATTTCACCTCAGAAACCCTAATCCCATTTCCATTTCTTCCATCTGCTGCTGCCATGGCTGAAGAACAATATCTAGTTGGAGTTGGTTCAAGAGTTATGACTAGCTAAGCTTCTCAACTCTTGAATATGGTGGAAGGAGCATGAGTTCCAAGAGCTTCAAAGGGGAGTTAGCTTCATCTATGAGTTCTAGTTCTTTATTTATGAATTTCTAGGTCTAGGATTTGTAAATTTGAGCTGAACTATTTTGATTATGGTTGTAATCAATTCTGGATGATCATTTTGTGTATTGGATTAGTTAATGTTGAATTTGAGCTTCAATATATGTGGTTACATATATGTTTCTATGCATCTCTTTTGATACTCTCTGTCTTGCATGGTAATGTGTGATTGTTGAGTTGATCTGGGCTTGCATTTAACCAAGTGCATTAATTAATCTTAATACACACACCAAGTGAGCTTAATAGGATCTTATGAAATGGGTGACATTGATTAAGATCCTAGACTTAAAGAGTTCTTTAAGGTTTTCATTTAGAAGACTTGGTGATTTCTACTCCCAAAATTATTTTGAACCATGATTGCTTCAAAACTGTATTCAAGAGATTTCATATCATTAACTTCACTTCATTACCACTATCTTAGAAAAATCCAAAAACATAGTAACTTAGATTAGCATTAATTGCATTTAGTTTTGGCATTTCATTAATGGTTAAAAACACCAAAAACCCCTTTTTCATTACTCTGCATAGCATTAATCTAACTTAGACATCTAATTTAGGCTCCCAAAAGAGAACGACCCGAGTTTGCACTACTGCATAGCTTGGAAAAATTTTTGAGCGAGAACCTCTAAGCGAACGATAAGAAAAGGCTCTCTTTCAAGTGGCGTCGTTGCCGGGGAAGCCAAGAAATTGGTTCTCTAGGTTAGCTTGTGCTATTTGATTGTTGATTGAAGTTTTGATCTTTGTGGGTAGCATTTAGGGTAGTTTAGTTGCATATTTGTTCATAGTATAGGTTTTCATCTTGCATAGCATCAAAATTTTTGGAAATACAAACAAATATACTGATTTTCTTGATTTTCAGCATCTCCCACATTGCATCAGTGAAGTCAGTGTCTGATAAGCACTCTGTCAACTTTCATTACCTTTCGCCGCGGCCAACCTTTTGAATTTCTGAGGGAATCCTCTCGGGACACATTCGCCGCGGCCAACCTGTTCTTTCGCCGCGGCCAAATATTTGAAAAACCGAAGGATTTCTCTCGGGACACTTTCGCCGCGGCCAACTCCTTGCGATCAGACATCTGGTCTTCTCTGCCAACTTTCGCCGCGGCCAACCCCTGTTTTCGCCGCGGCCAACATCTCTGGAAGTTTTTAAAACTTACATTTTGCTTCTTTATCTGTGCATACATACTCATACCCCACCCATACATACTCATACTCATCCATACATACTCATACTCATCCATATACTTTCATACTCACACCATACACTTGCATCCATCACATTGCATACTTTTATTTGACTTTGTGTGCTGCAAGTCAATTTTGTTACTTTTTCTCTTGTGATACTTATTTTGCATGCCACGAAAAACCAAGCTTGTGCCCTATAACCCGGAGATTGAGAGAAGACTCACAGAGATAAGAAGAGAGAAAAGAGTCGGAGGGACAAGTGAGTTGGTGATTGAGCAAGAGAATATTTCAGTGGAATCTAGCCTATCCAGTAGTGAGAGTGAACCTACTGACCAAGAGATAATGGCTGATTTACCACAAAACCAACCTCATCCTAACCCCAATGCCAACCAAGTAAGGAATGGAGGCAATGGAGGAAATGGTGAACAAGAGAGAGTGGGAGAAAATAATGGGAACCCTAGAAGAAGAACAATTAGGGAAGCCACCACATCTGATGTTAATTTTGACCCATTTACTGCTGCATGTCCAAATTTTGAAGTTAACTTTGAGATTAAAGGTTTATTGATTAACTCTCTTCCTAAATTTCATGGCTTGACAGGAGAAGACCCATACCTCCATTTGCAATCTCTTTCCATGATTTGTCAGAGTATGAAGCCTGTGGGAGCATCGTTGGACCAAGTGCTATGGAAGGTTTTTCATCTATCCTTGGAAGGCAAGGCTAGGGAATGGTACATGAGCCTTCCAAGACATGTAGCTGATGCATACCATAGCTGGGGGAACTTAAGGAAGGCATTTTTGGAGAAATACTTTCCGGCTTCTCGTACTTCATCAATGAGGAAGGAGATTTATTCTGCCAAGCAAGACTACGATGAATCCCTCTACGATTACTGGAATAGATTTCAGGACCTACTTTCAAGATGCCCACATCACAAATTCTGGATGAGCAACTGGTGCAGTACTTCTATGATGGGTTGAAGAACCAAGAGAAGGGTATGTTGGATGCTGCATCGGGAGGATCTTTGATAGACTCCACTGCTGAGGAGGCTTGGGATTTGATAAAGAAGATGGCCCTGAATCATCAACAACATGGGGTGAGAGATACTAAAGGAGTACATGAGATGGGAGCTGCTTCGGTGCACAACAGAAGAATGGACGCTTTGGAATCAAAGGTAGATTCTTTGGGAAGCCAAGTGACATCTCAATTGTCTTTGATTACTGCTGAATTGAAGAATATGAGTGTGCATCGCCCATCCACTCCTATGGACATTACAGCACCTAGTTGTGACACATGTGGATCAGTAATGCATATATCTAGCGTTTGTCCGGGCCGTTATGAGGAAGTGTCTGCAGTCTTCCCAGGCCGCCCAAATAAAAAATGGGACCCTTACTCCAACACTTACAATGAGGGATGGAAATCAAACCCTCGATTGGGCTGGAGGAATGATGATAGTAGACCTCCAAATAGATTTCAAAAGAGTGGAGGAGCTGGTCCATCTTCAAACCAGTTCCAAAACCAGTCTCAAGCCCTTGCGGTCCCACCTAAGGATGAAACAAATCAACTCCTACAAAATATGATGGCTTTAATGAAGGAAGAAAGGGCTGCCAACGCTACTCAGTTCAACTCCTTAGCTTCACTAATTCAACAAGATTCATCCAAGAATGATGCTAGATTTAGTGCTTTGGAAAAGAGAATGGAGCAATGGGAGACTAAATCTGAGAACATAAACTCCTATGTAACTCAGTTATCCAACAACATGAGTGAGCAACAAGCTAGAAGCAGTGGCACCATTCCTTCCAATACTGTCATAAACCCAAAGGGTTTGAATGCAATCGCGCTGCGAAGTGGGAGGCAAGTAAGATTCAGTGAAGAGGAAGAGGAATCAGTTGATGAGGAGATTGAGTGTGATAAGCCTCTTCCTAAACATTCAAGAGTTAAGAATTTTGAGAGTGCAAAAGAGAGAGAATTGCTAGATGAAAGGAAGTCAACTCTTCTAAGTAACAAAGGAGAAAAATCTGAGAGCAATTATGAGGAAGCAGCATCAAAGGAGCATGATGGGCCATCTAAGCATGGAGCTGGTAAGCTGAATGATAAAGAGGTAAATCTCAAAGACCTTCCTTTTCCTAATTCATACTTGATAAGCAAAAGAAAGACTGAAACTAAGTTTGAAAAAGATGTTATTGATTTGTTTAGTAGAGTGGAAGTTAATATTCCTTTGCTTGATCTTGTTAAGAGAGTGCCTGCTTATGCTAAATACCTTAAAGACCTATGTACCCATAAGAGAAAGTTTAGACCAAATGAAAGAGTCCAAGTGAGCTCCAATGTGTCTGCCCTGTTTAAACCTCAAATCCCTGTGAAATGCCAAGACCCTGGATCCTTCACCATCCCTTGCACAATAGGAAAAGTTTCTATAAGGGGAGCCTTACTAGATCTAGGAGCAGCTATTAATGTGATGCCTAAGTCTGTATACACTTCACTAGGAGTCAAGACGCTTAAGTCTACCACTGTAGTACTCCAGTTGGCTGATAGAAGTATTAGGTATCCGGAAGGCATCATAGAGGATATTTTGGTTCAAGTTAAGGATTTGGTCTTTCCTGCTAATTTTTATGTACTTGACATGTCCTCTGAGCTTGTCCATGACACCACACTGATTCTTGGTAGACCCTTCTTGAGGACTGCTAACACTATGATTAGTATGAAAGAGGGTACCATCACTATGGAAGTAGGAGATCATAAGGTTTGTTTTAACATGTATGAAGCAATGAGGCATCCTTATGAAGACTATTCTCTCTTGGGTGTAAATATGATTGATGTTGCTGTTGATGATGTCTGTTCTAAGTTTGAATTGCTAGATGATTCCTCTAGTTCTGAACTTTATTCAGTTAATTCTGATGATGAGGATGACACTATTTCTTCTCTTTCATCCCTTTACTCTACACCTTCTTCTTGCTCATGTGGTGATAAAGATACATGCCTTGATTGCACTGTGTTTAATTGTATGCTCTCCCTCCCACATGCATTTCTATTTCCTCCCTTGACTCAAATTAGACTTTGATCCCTCTATTGTCAGCGATAATTCCCTTGGGGAAAGGTTTTCTGTTGCTATTTCAGATATGGAGGACGAAGTCATGGAGGAGATCCCCTCTAAGGCAGTTGCTGTAGATCAACTACAAGTTGGTTCAACGCTTGGAGAGGAAGCTATCTGCAAGGTTGAGGAGCTCTCACTGATTGAAGGAAAGGGGAGTAATCTTTTCTCTCTTGAACTTCATAATTTGATCCCATCTATTGTGCAACCACCTACTCTTGAGTTGAAACCCCTGCCCCCTACTGTGAAATATGCTTTTCTAGAGTCTGATGAGCGATTACCGGTCATTATAGCTAACTCCCTGTCTAAGGTTGAGGAAGAAAGACTCCTTACTGTTTTGAGAGAGCATAAGAGGGCTATTGGGTGGACTTTAGCGGACATTCCTGGAATTAGTCCAGCCATTTGCACACATAGAATCTTGCTTAGTGAAGGTTCAAAATCAGTGAGACAACCCCAGAGAAGACTAAACCCCCTGATTCTTGATGTGGTTAAGAAGGAAATTACCAAACTTCTAAGTGCTGGGATCATCTATCCCAATATCTGATAGTGAGTGGGTTAGTCCAATACATGTAGTGCCTAAAAAGAGTGGGGTTACTGTTATTAGAAATGATAGGGATGAGCTTATTCCTACAAGAGTGCAGAATTCCTGGCGTGTGTGCATAGATTATAGAAAACTCAATGATGCCACATGAAAAGATCATTTCCCTCTTCCTTTCATAGACCAGATGCTTGAGAGACTTGCAGGCAAATCTCATTACTGTTTTCTAGATGGTTTCTCTGGGTACTTTCAAGTACCTATTGCACCGGAGGACCAAGATAAGACCACTTTCACATGCCCTTTTGGTACCTTCGCCTATCGTAGGATGCCTTTTGGGTTATGTAATGCTCCAGGGACTTTCCAACGTTGTATGATGGCTATATTCTGTGAATTTTTAGAAGAATGTATGGAAGTCTTTATGGATGATTTTACTGTTTATGGTGGTTCTTTTGATGATTGTCTTGCTAGTCTTGAAAAGGTTTTGAAAAGATGCATTGAAAAGAATTTGATTTTGAACTTTGAAAAGTGCCATTTTATGGTCAATGAGGGGATAGTTCTAGGACATTTGATTTCTAAAAAGGGAATTGAAGTTGATAAAGCTAAGATTGAGGTTATATCTTCTTTGCCTTATCCTGCCTGTGTTAAAGATATTAGATCATTTTTGGGTCATGCGGGATTCTATAGGCGGTTTATAAAAGATTTTAGCAAGATTGCTTTACCTCTCTCAAAGCTTTTACAAAAAGATGTGAAATTTGATTTCGATGATTCTTGTAAAGTTGCCTTTGGTGAATTGAAATCTAAACTCATTTCTCCTCCTATTCTTGTTGCACCCAACTGGACCATGCCCTTTGAAATTTCATGTGACGCTTCTAATTTTGCTGTAGGAGCTATGTTAGGCCAGAGGGAGGAGAAGCTCTCAAGAGTCATTGCCTATGCTTCGAAAACACTGGATGCAGCTCAAGTCAACTATACCACAACAGAAAAAGAGCTATTTGCAGTCGTTTTCGCTTTAGAGAAGTTTAGACCTTACTTGTTAAATTCTCATGTGACTGTTTTTACTGATCATGCAGCTGTTCGCTATCTTCTTAAGAAACCACAATCGAAGCCACGATTGATTAGGTGGACATTACTTCTTCAGGAATTTGACATTGAAATCAAGGATAGAGCCGGGGCTGAGAACCATGTAGCCGATCACTTAAGTAGGCTACCTGATGATACACGGGGAGTAGACTCTTCTGAACTCACCTGTGATTCCTTTCCTGATTCAGTATTATGTGCTCTAGCTGTTAAAGAGCCTTGGTATGCGCATATTGTTAATTATCTTATAACCGGACTCACCCCTCCTTTCATGTCTAAATTTCAGGCACAAAAACTTCAAAGCGAATCGAGGCACTACATCTGGGATGCCCCTCACTTATGGCGGATATGTAGTGACCAAGTTATAAGAAAGTGTGTGCCTAGTGAAGAGTTTGAGTCTGTCATTACAGCTTGCCATTCAATGGTTTGTGGTGGTCATTTCAGTGCAAGGAGAACATCTAGGAAAATTCTAGATTCTGGTTTTTACTGGCCAACCCTTTTTAAAGATTCTTATGATTTTTGTCGGTCCTGTGACAAATGTCAACGTTTTGGGGGTTAGGTAAAAGACATGAAATGCCTCAACAACCTTTACTGTTTTGCGAAATTTTTGATGTTTGGGGGATTGATTTCATGGGTCCCTTTCCTTCGTCCTTTGGTTTTATATACATTCTTCTAGCTGTTGATTATGTTTCCAAATGGATAGAGGCTGTACCCACTAGAAAAGATGATGCCCAAGCGGTTTCTAAGTTTCTTAAGTCCAACATTTTCTGTAGGTTTGGGATTCCAAGGGCTGTGGTTAGTGATAGAGGTACCCATTTTTGTAATAAAGTGGTAGATAACTTGTTTTCTAAATTTGGTGTCACCCACAAAGTCTCCACTGCATATCACCCCCAAACCAATGGCCAAGCTGAAGTGTCCAATCGAGAAGTGAAACAAGTGCTGGAGAAGATAGTCAAACCATCCAAGAAAGATTGGAGCCTAAGATTAGAGGAAGCATTGTGGGCCTACAGAACTGCCTATAAGTCGCCAATTGGAATGTCTCCTTATCGTTTAGTCTTTGGCAAAGCATGCCATCTACCAGTAGAGTTGGAGCATAAGGCATATTGGGCAGTCAAACAATGCAACATGGATTTGCAATCTTCTGGGGTGGAGAGGAAGTTGCAGCTGCAAGAACTTGAGGAACTGAGATTGGAGGCTTATGAGAGCGCTAGACTTTACAAGGAGAAGACAAAATTGGTGCATGATAAGGGTCTCCTACGGAAGAACTTCAAGGTGGGAGACAAAGTGCTGATGTTTAAGGCCAGATTCAAATTTAAGCAAGGAAAGTTCAACACCCGCTGGGATGGGCCTTACACAGTCACAAAGGTGCATAATTTTGGAATGGTGGAGCTTCTCGATGAGAAAACTGGAGAAAACTTTAAAGTTAATGGCCATCAGTTGAAGCTCTACCATGAGAACCAGAAACCCCCTTAGCTCCCTGGTAGTTTCTTTCCTTCACTCATTTACATGCTTTTGCTTAATTGTTAATCTTGTTATGTTGCATGCGTTGTATGTTGAATGAGTGTGGGGGAGAAACTCCCTTCAGTAGGAAAGTAGAGTAGTTATAGCTAATTTCAATAAGACTCCCCTGGTAGTTTTTGATCTCTCTCCTATCTTGTTTCATGCCTGATGAATTGGTGTTTTAAGTGAATTATATGATTCAATTTGATTGAGGAATTTTATCTGTGGTATACTGCCTATTCATGGATTTGTTGAACACCTCTTGATCTCTTTTGAGGCATTTTAAAGTTTTTGAAATATCCAGCCTTGTCTGTTGTTGGTTGTGTGTTATCTGGGTTTAAGTGTTTTTTTTGTTTTACTCTATGCATTCTGTGGTGTTTGCCGCGGCGAAACTCGCTTTTCCTCTCGGGATTGTTTCGCCGCGGCGAAGTTATGTTTGGCCGCGGCGAAACGTCTTTCTTCCGTTGCGTTTCTTCTCGGGCATAGTTCGCCACGGCGAACTTAGATTTCGCCGCGGCGAACGTGCCGTTTCTGCGTTGAGGCGTTTCATTTTTGCTGGTTTTCGCGTGTTTTTCCCTTTCTGCCCCTATCTGAGTCGCCCAGTCCCCTTCACCTGAACCCCTTTTGGTCTTTTCCCATCCCCACTCAATTAAACCCCTTTCATTCCCCTCTAATTTCTTAAACCGTCGCTCGCCCCCTCCTCTTAAACCAGTCGGCCATCTCTTCTCCTCTCCCTTCCCCCTGCCCTTCTTCTCCTTCGAAACCGTCGCACCACCCCTGCTCTTCTTATTTTCCAAGCTCGCTCTGCGTCGCCGCCTCGCGTTTGCATTTTTCTCCGCTTCCCTTCGTGTTCGGCGTCGTGTGTGTGTGTTCCTCTCAGCCGCCGTGCGCACCTTCTCCCCCTTCTTGGTATGTTCTTCCTCCTCCCTTGTTCTTTCCTTTAGTTTAGTATAATTTAGTGGTTTATTAGTTTATTTGTTCTGGTTTTGTTTTGGATTAGTTTGTGGTTAGTGTAGTTGCGTGGCCTGTAGGTTATCTAATGATTCATAGTGCATTGTCTTTTTAATTAATCTATTTGCTTAATTTTGAAAATTTTTAGTCCCCTGAAAACCTATGAATCATTAACTAACCATTTGCCACTGTTAGGTCGTAATTTTAGTCATTTCTGGGTTCTTTAGGTTGTAGGTGTTTGTTGTGATAGTGTTCTTTCTGTTTGTTGCTTCAGGATATGCCTCGCACCAAAAACCCTGAGCCTTTACCCGTGTCTGAGTCTGAGTCTGACTCTGAGGGACCCATAACCTATGATGCCATCTATAGGGTAGTGGACAAGCGCCCCCTCCTTAGGGAGAGAGCCTTTCCCCTTGAACCATCCGACCATCCCTTTGTCAAAAGACTTCAGGAATCCCAAATGCTTGAATTGGCTCGCCCATGAGCTAATGGTAATGATGTCTTTGTCCGCCATTTCTACACCTACGCCTGCCTTCATGGTATGCTATCCATTCCTTTCCGGGGCAAGCATGTGAACTACACTTTCACTATTTATAACATAAGAGACCACTACCGGCTTCCTGTAGTCCGTAATTCTCAGTACTCCCATTATCGTGATAATTATCCTTATGATGAGATCCTCCAGACCCTATGCCGGGATGGTGCCACTTGGCATCGTCCCCGCACTGCTGAACTGTACCTAAAATGTTCTGATTTTCAGCCTGAGGCAAAGCCGTGGTACACTTAGTTGCAATAAACATCCTACCTACTTCCCCCTCCAGAACTCCCCAAACGCCAAGCTCTTATTATTTTTCTCCTCATGACCGGCAAATCCTTTGATGTAGCTGAAATCATTCAATCCGCCCTCCATTATTCCGTCAATACCAAAAAAGTCACCAATAGCATCATCTTTCCCCATCTTGTTTCTGACCTTTTCCGTAAGTGCGGAGTTCCTTCATTTGATGATGACAGCTACTTCGAGCCTGCACCTCTATTCCGGTTTGAGCGTCTTAAACTACCCACCATTGCACCCCACCCACCTGTCCACCCCGTATACGATGTTAGTGCAGGCCAGGCCACCACTGATCCAGCCGAGGAGGGCCCTGATGTTACCGAACCCCCCAGCCCATCACCTTAGACACGCTTGCTGTCACACCCTGATAATTTTATTCTAACTGATGAATGATTTGTGACTGACTAAGGCCAAGTAGTATAGTAGACTGGTAGAGGATCCAGGTTATGAGGAAAAAATCAGGATAGGGACATAACGGTCATTTCTGAAAAGATCAGTTAAGAAAGGGCAGTATTGGAAATAATGTCCAAATTTCCTGAAAACTCCCAGAAAATCATGAAAAATAGAAAGGAGGGTACAGAATAATGTTTGAGGCTTAGAAGATGAATATGAGATTAAAAATAATTTACCAGGGATTATTTGTAATTATTGGAATTTTTGGTTAATTAAGGAAAATTAGCCAATTTCCATTATTTAAAATATATAGAGGCCTCAAAAATTCAAGGAAAAATATGGATAAATTATGTGACATATTATCTAATTTATAAAATTATTTCCCACCTTTGGATGTACAAAGGTTAGCTTAAAGAATATTTATTACCGAATTATTATCGGTAGAATAGTGATTTTTGACAGAATAAAATTTAGAAAAAATTATAGAGGGAGATAGAACTTGGGAAAAATCATGGATTACCCTTGGAATAAGGGGAATTTAATGAGGTGTTGAAATCGAAATTTTGTGACAGTAAAATTGGACAGGATTGTTGGAAAATCGGGCCGGAAATACAAAATAATCAGTGGATTGCACTGATTATGGATGAGTCATATTTTTCCCAATATTAAGAGCAATAATTCGGCCAAAATTAGAAGGAGAGGACAAAGTTGGAATTTTCCAATTGTTCAAGGGCATAAAGGGAAATAAGAGACAAAATAATAAAATAATATTTATTTTCCACATGAAAATCACATGGTGATTAGGTGTCCCTACATGTGTCACTTTCTTATGGTGTGTGCCCTAAGATTTGTCCATGTGTAAAGTAGAAAAAAATGGACGGCCGAGATCGCATCTTTTTCCCGAAGGGCATTTTCGGCATTTTGAAATATCAAGGCCTATAAAACCCCCCCTTTCATAAGAATTCGGCCAAGAGGTGTTTGTTGGGAGAGAATTTTGTGTTCTTGAGTTCTAGGAGAGGAGAAAGAAGAAAGAAAGAAGAGAGAGAAAGAGAGACAGCAAGCTTAATCACCTCTAATCGCCGTTATTAAGCGCTAATTAAGGTATGTTTATCTCCCTAAGTGTTAATTATTTTTAGTTGATTATTTATTTGAGGAAGATTAGGATTAATTACCTTGATTAATATGGTTTAGTGATAGCTAAGATTAATTATGTTATTTGATTAAGGATTAGTAAGTGATTAAGGTTAGCTACCCTAATTAATTAGTGATTAGTTATGATAATTGAAGGATGATTAATTATGGGTAATCATGTTGATTAAGTATTGATTAAAGCTTAATCATATTGATTAGAGAATGATTAATGATTAATCATATTGATTAGAAAATGATTAATCATGTTAATTAAGGAATGAATAATGGTTAATCATATTGATTAGAGAATGATTAATGATTAATCATATTGATTAGAAAATGATTAATCATGTTAATTAAGGAATGAATAATGGTTAATCATATTGATTAGAGAATGATTAATGATTAATCAATTGATTAGAAAATGATTAATCATGTTAATTAGGAATGAATAATGGTTAATCATGTTGATTAGAGAATGATTAATGGTTAATCCAAAAAGGGATTAGTGATTTAATTTTAGAGGATTATGACTATGTGACTTGAAGACCTTAATTAAATATTGGATTAAGGATTAAGGTTAGTGATTAACCAAGAAAGCATGATTAATCATGGATTAAGGAAGAATTCCAAGACCTTAATTGAGGATTAAGGCTTGGTCAAACCAAGGTCAAAGGTCTAGGAAAGGTATACAGAAATTATAAATTGAAAGATAAAGGGTAGCATTATATTGAGAAAGAATGGTATACTGGATATGGAATTTACCATACCCTTACTATATGGTTGATAGGCAATTCTTCTGGAAACCTAGGAGGATCTCCAGTAAGGGATCAAGGAGGAAACGTTAAGCAAGGAATTGAGGTAGCGTGAACTGCAATTATTTTGTTGATCTGCATTGTGTATCTGCTATGTGTGTTTATGTGCCATGAGAATGTTATGTACAGATGATGTGAATCCTTGCAATGTATGCCTTGGCTCTTGGCATGATTGAGTTTTGACCAGAATGATTATATGCTCCATGAATGATGACATGGATACAGAATGATTATAGCATGGCATAAAGACTAGAAATGTTATCTTATTGCATGTAGCATGACATCTTATGCATATTGACTTGATGTGTGTATCAATGCTACTGGGATTTCTATGAAATCTCATCCCTCCTATAACATGATATCCTAGGTGCCACTACTGCTAAGGAGAAAGGAAAGGAAATAGTCATGGCTGAAGAAGTTATGAATTATGTATGTATTATACGGTTTTGAACCTTTCTCTTTCAAGCCATGTAAACATGCTATGTTCATGAATACATGATATGATAACCTTTTTGGAATGTATATTAATGATAGATAGCTTTACATGTGATTATAGTATGATTATAGTGAAAAACGAAATGCTGTCAAAATTAGTGAAAAAGGGGATAAAAATGGTCTAGATTTGACCAAACTTTGACCAACGAAGACCCTGGTCAAATGGTTGACTTTTTCCCTGAAATTGGTATGCGATAGATCTTATTTTTCCCTTTAAATAAGTGTAAAGCGTCACAATCGGAGCTCTGTGTAAGAAGTTATGCCTTTCCGAAGTTAGGCAAAAATCCTGGAAAATAGAAAAATGACCAAATGAACAGTACTTTTCGAGATTGAAAACGGATGCGTTTCTGATTAAAGCGGAACCTGAGGTCATTTTTCCTTGATAGATGATGTTAAAAGCTTCGAGTGAGACTTGGAACGACCTCGTTCGATTTTTCTAGAATTAGTATGATTTTATTATTTTTCAAAGTTTATGCCAGTTAAGGTACGGTGAATAGTAATGCGGGAAAGAAATTTTCAAATTCTGGTTTTTCAACCCGGTGGTAACCTTAGATTGCGCTTCGAATGTCTTAACTTGGCACAACATAAGGTCGTAAACGTAAGGTGTTACATTTATGGTATCAGGCAAATGGTTCTGGCACACAGAACAAATTTTGATTTTTGTATGCTCTGTATTTAAGGGAAGCATGTGATAGGCTTATAATGAGTTCAGTCATTAGGATTACAGAAAAGCTCAGGTAATGGCTTGTTGTAGTGGAAGTGGAAAATCCGGAGAGACCATTAGCAAGGTCATGCCCGGTGAGCGATATCCATGGTGGTATGATGAGACATGGTGGTACGAGGAATTGAGGGTATGGAGAGCTTAGCACCAAATCCCCAGCTACTCAGGTAGATTACTTTCGGTCTCAAGGGGAAGCTCTAGAGAAAGACATTGCCACTGTTGCCTCTAATGATATAGCT